>NW_025780580.1:0-48065 GCF_021130785.1 Homalodisca vitripennis | reverse complement strand
TCAATAGCTGGCTTCGATATCACCATTAACATGGATTATGTTTATACATCTGGTGCACTTCCTTTTTATTATATTGTATTATTATTGTACGAGATTGGAGCGTCAATCCACAAGACTTGTCAGGTAAAAGACTTCGCTGAAGTCAATAACTATTCCGTATTCCTGGGATGTTCTACGGAGAGACTGATAGGCAATCGAGGAAATTTTACAGCCTCCAAGCTGACGAGAAAATTTGACATCGTTATGAGTGATAGATTTGAATGTCCCAGGAAAATGCCATTCATATACATGCATCCTCAACGAACTAGTTCTTTTATACAGGTATGAAGGAATTAAGTTTCATGGAAACATTCTACTCTACCTGAGGTCTGTTTTTTTTTTATTATTAATTTACCATATAGTAATACAAATATTTCAGTAAGGAAATTAAGAAATTTTCCAATAGAACTTTCTACTTAGTTCTATTGCTTTGTACCTTTGTAATAATTCCCAACTCATTCTTACAAAGACAAAAACACACGACGCAATAGCTTCAGTTCAGATTACCCTATTCTCTTTAAAAAAGTATCGTTATATAACCCGGAGTAGTTTTATAATTTACGAAAATCTTGCATCAATTACAAACTATTTTTTTAGTAACGAGGTATAAAACGGCAGCTTTGTTACTCTACAAAAACTTGTTATCAGCAATTGCATGGCTAGAAATATTATACCCCACACACACACACACAACCACTCGTGATTGCACCACTTTATTGCACTCGTGATTATTCAGGAAATTTTCTACTTATTCTTTTTTCTAGTCTTATCTTCTTTTTGTTCTTAGGCATAGCATTTAAAATGTATTTAGATCAAATGCTAGTTGGTCCCATTGTAGTTAATAGCATTTATTATACCTACATATCAGTATTGTTCTTGGGTTGGTTGAAGTCAATTGTTGTTAGAGATTATTTATTGATTGTTGCTTAGTTTATACTCTTTGTTGTTACTATTTGTGTATTTAAAATAATTATTTGTTGGAAATTATTTATATACATCTTGAAGCTATCTAGTAAATATTGTTGTTAACTTATGTTGTAATTTGTACTTTTGTATGTACTAGTTGCTTGTTTGTACATTTGTGTAAATGGCACTGACCGTTGATAAATAAATAAATAACCAAATTAATACTAAAATACTGTCTATAGCTTGTTATACGAGACCAGCAAGGAAAGTCTTGTTCTGCCTGTACAACCCAACGAGATTTGAGAAATAATATATACATGAGCAAATACTAGATATCTGACGCTTTACAGATTGGATCATGGAATGATGAATCTCATGTAAAGGATCTTCTTTCGACAAGATAAAGATATTAGAATGTGATGTAAGTTTAAGTTTAATGTAGTAACATTTTACCCAAATAACCTCGCCTAATATTGGCGGACTATCAGCAAAGTCTATCACTCAGGGAGCTTGAAATATGTTATTCATGTCAGTCTATCCGCACGAAATCTTGGAAACGAATAGACTCGCCTAATATTGGCGGACTATCAGCAAAGTCTATCACTCAGGGAGCTTGAAATATGTTTTTCATGTCAGTCTATCCGCACGAAATCTTGGAAACGAATAGACTCGCCTAATATTGGCGGACTATCAGCAAAGTCTATCACTCAGGGAGCTTGAAATATGTTATTCATGTCAGTCTATCCGCCACGAATTCTTGGAAAACGAATAGACTCGCCTAATATTGGCGGACTATCAGCAAAGTCTATCACTCAGGGAGCTTGAAATATGTTATTCATGTCTGTCTATCCGCACGAAATCTTGGAAACGAATAGACCTGTAGACTTGGTAATAAAGCATCTCTATCTATGTGTTTTGTTTGATTGTTAGTGAACATGTTTAAATCGGTATTGGTACATGATATCTCTTTTGGCTCACCCTCTCAGACTTATACTTTTGGAATCAAGTGGAAGTAACAGAAACGATTATTTATGATTGTTATATATAAATCTATACACAAGAAGTTTTCCGTGAAAGAAGTAACTTAAAGTGCCTCAACTGATTTCACCATGAGTAAGTAGCAGAAGTAAGTAAATAATTACGAGCAAGTTTAAGTGCATAAAAGTAAGTAATTTCTACCAAAAGAAATAAAGGTTAAATGAAGGAATAAAATTAAATTTATAAATTAAAGTTAGACTAATTGATCAGTACTGATTTACATCTGTGTAAATCAGAATAATCATCTATATCTGTGTTGGAATAATCTGTTATTCTATTTACAAAGATTATTCCTATCCTAAGTTGGGGAAATACAACAGCTGATGTATGGCACTGTATTGTCAATAAATTCCTAAAGAGCATGTGGAATGATTTCCACCCAACCCGTTGTATGTATAATGCCGCCTTGAGGCTGGAGAGGTAGAACAGTCAATGTATTTTCATTGTATTGTTATTGCTCCCTAGAGAACAAACACATGAAATGATTGCTACCCAACCCGTTGTATTTATAATGCCACCTTGAGGCTGATGAAGTAGAGTGGTATCGCCAAACTAATGTTGTTTTATTCACAATACCGCTTTTAGGCTGTCGAGATGAAAAAGATTAATAGCAATAAGCAACAATACTTAAGAGATATAGTATAATTAGTGTTGTCTACCTGTATGTTTCGTTTGGGATTTAGTTTTTAAGTTTAGACTGTTAAATTATACCGGATCGGAATAAGAATCCTCACCTGCTTCTTTTGTTATGAATCACCAATTTCACACTAGCCTACCATCATAATTATTATTAATTATTAATTTAATATGAGCGGGCACTAAGTATTGCGTAATAATTAACGATGACTTTCAACGGACTTTAATAGTCCTACTACAAGACATGACTCAATTGTTTTATCCATGAGTCACACGAATCAAACGGTGAGGCACACTTATTGAGCTGAACATTCTCTTTGAAACTTTGTTTTTATTTAAATATTTATTTATTTTCCAATGGCAGCAGCCAATTTACAAATACAAACATAGATAGTAGATACAGCGGAAAATAAAATTAATATGAACAGATGAAAAATCTACATAAAGTAACAAAAATAGGTATCATACAAAATTTGATAATAAATAATTAGTATTCAAAGATGTAACAAGTTATAAATATCCAAAACATAACAAAAAATAAAAATAAAGATCAACAATAATTATTCAAGGTACTGAGCGAACATAAATAAATTGTGCTAATAAATTAAAATACAATATATAAAATTTAACAAATAACAGTGAAATTAAATAAATACAACATATAATACAATGAACATGCACTTAACACAGATTAAAGCTAACTACTGTAGGTCTTAATCACTAGTCCCTCACAGAAAGAAGAGAGAAGGCCTGCCGGCGAACCTGGTGAAGTCCATCGAAGAACAGGTCACACCCAGACGCAACCTGATTTCCCAGGCGAATAAACCTTGCGAAAGGACTGTTGAAGTCGAAGTTGGTTTGAGTGGTATCTTCGACCCAGCAGATCTCGAGATCTTGTGTTTGCCGGAAAACTCTGAGGTCGATTTCAGCTAGGAGATCTGGACAGTTCATGCGACCATTCACTATCTTCCAGAGAAGGACAACATCAGCCACGTCACGTCGCAGGGCAAGAGGTGGCAAGTTCAGATTGCTGGACAGTTCCTCCACAGGCACATCAAGATAGGCAAAACCCAGCCGGACACCAATCAAGCGAAGAAAACGCCTTTGTAGAGCCTCCAGTCTCGTCCTATTGCCAACAGTGTAAGGCGACCACACGGGACTTGCATATTCCACAAGCTGTCTCACAAGGGAACAATACAGAGAGCGAAGAGCAGAAGGGTTGTCGATGCCTCTGGAGAATCTTGCTATGAAACCAAGCATCTTGTTTGCTTTGCTACTGATGTGGTCTATATGTCCAGAAAATCCCATGTTGCTGGCAAATATAACGCCTAGGTCTTTTATACACTGGGACCGTGGAATGGATTGTACCAGAAATGGAGTACACGTATATGACTGGGGATTTGATGCGGTGATAAGTTATACAAGAGCACTTACTGGGATTTACAGACATGTTATTCCTGACACACCAATCCTCAATTCCGGAAAGGCTATTTTGAATTTCTTGAGAGTCTTCTGGTGTAGACACAGCGATGAAAAATCTTCAGGTCGTCAGCAAATTGTAAGGCCTTTACAGTTAATTTGTCCAGTAGGTCATTGACAAAGACATTGAAGAGGCAAGGTCCCAGCAAAGAACCTTGTGGAACTCCTGAAGAAGGTGAGAACTGAGTGGAAGTGGCGGAACCAATCCTCACGACCAGAGAACGTTTTTGAAGATAACTAGAAATCCATGACAAAAGAGGTTCAGCCACTCCGTAACCCAGCAACTTAGACACAAGAATTGTGTGGTCGACCTTGTCGAAGGCTTTTGCCATATCGATGTAGGCTGTATCAACTTGGTAGTTCTTGCGAAAAGCAGACAAAACATATTCTTGAAAGAGCAGGAGGTTGGAGACAGTAGACTTGCCCTTCATAAAACCATGTTGGGAAGGATGGATTATTTTGGATAGAAAAGGATTCAGTCTATCTACCACGATACTTTCAAAAACTTTGCCAATTGCCGGCAGAATAGTGATTGGACGGTAGTTCCGTATGTCGCTGGGATCATTTGCTTTATGTAAAGGAATGATGAAGCCCAACTTTAAAGAGCTAGGGAAGATTCCTTTGTTAAGTGATTCATTGAACAACACTGTGAGGGGTTCAGCTAAGAGAGATCGGCAGTGATGAAGCATAGATAGCGGTATATTGTCAATTCCAGCTCCCTTTGTAGTGTCCAGATTCTTAAGCTTGCTGAGAACTTCTTCTGTTGAGGTTGTTATGACACAAAGAGAATCGAAGACGGGATAGCTAAAGCTAGGTGAAACTCGTAACGAGGGAGAGTAGACTGAGTTGAAATAACTGGAGAACAGCTGACAAATGCTTGTTGTGTCACTGGCTACTTCATCATCTAAATGCAGACTAGATGGCATATCAAGAGTATTTCTTTGAGCTTTAACTAGTCCCCAGAAAGCTCGTGGATTAGAAGATATGTTTGATTGAACATTGGACAAATATCGAATGTGGCATTCACGAGACAGCGACCTACAAGTATCTCTCAGCCTCGAGAACTCATAATAATGGGCAAGATTGAAACTTCTCTTGAAACGTGCATGCGCAGCTTTCTTTTCGATAATGCATTTTTTTTAGGTCATTATTATTAAGCCACCTAGAGAAGCGTGAGATACCAAATTTCTTCAAAGGACTTGCATTTTTGACAATTTTCTCTAAGGAACTAAGGAAACTTAGGACATTAGGAACTTTGTTGAGTCCATCCTAATGTAAATCTCAATCTCCTTAAACTTACATCTCATCCTAACATCTTTATCTTGTCGAAAGTAGATCCTTCCGTTGAGATCTATCATCCCAGGATTCAATCTGTACAGTGTCAGATATCTAGTATTTGCTCATATAGATATTATTATTCAAATCTCGTCGGGGTGTACAGGCAGAAGAAGAGTTTCCCTACTGGTCTCGTATAAAAAGCTCTCATATATTTCAGGTAATGGTTCTATAACATATAAAACTGATCTATAACAAAATATATATTTAAGTCTCTCGGTTTAATTATAGTCGGATTAATTATTAGTAAATCAAAATATTTATACATCTCATTATATAATAACTAAGCATAGTGAAAACTCGTGGAATTTATTTACTTGTTTATTTACATCCCTAAAAGTTACTCCTTCATTATCTTCTATTATCCACTAACCAGAACTGATTTATAACAGGGCCACAATCAGAGCTGTATACCACCAGAACTGATTTATAACAGGGCCACAATCAGAGCTGTATACCACCAGAACTGATTTATAACAGGGCCACAATCAGAGCTGTATACCACCAGAACCCGTCTTGCTCTGTTATAGTTTAACGTACCCTTAATAGTTTTTCCCTTTCAAATATGGTATTAGAGCACCTCTTCATAATTTATTGGGTTGCTATCGGCCCATACTCTTTAGTGATGGACAATTTGTAGAACTTATATTAAATTGACAAAAAAATTAACAAAAATATACAAATAATTGTATTTTTTAATCGATTTTAGGAGCTAAAGGAAAACATTATTATAAGAGGTAAGTTGCCTGCAAGAACACGGATGAATAATCTTCAGTTATATTAGTAAGTTTTAGTATTTTAAGATCATTATTTGTCATTATTTATGGGTGTTTTTGAGTTGGATCATTCAGCAGGTTTACTCCACTTGTAGTAATGATTTCATTTCAAAATGGATAGTATTGACAGAGTTGAATCCAAATTTTCCAAACTTAGTTTACTTCTACTCGTAGTCACAAAAATACTCTTAAAATATATTAGAAGTCCTAAAGGTTTGAAATTGTTACAAGAACCTATAATGAATATATATTTAAACTGACGGGAAAACAGGATTTTCCGGACATTTGCCATCGCTCAGTGATCTAAAAAAAATCTGTTACACTAAGTTTTGAGATTAGTTCTCTGGAATTTGGAATTCTGGAACTGCCCTAGGTCAGTCAGGGCATACCTATTGTTAGTTTTATCCCTTAGTTAAGTTTGAATTATTATTATTTTGTTTTTAAATGTCCGGAAAAATCCTGCTTCATTCACAATCCTTCTATCGTCAGAATAATTTAAACAGAGTATTTTAAGTGTCCTAAATTGAAACGAAATAAACGTTTATGTATTTTGAGGTAATATCATTATTTTATTATTATCGTTTACCGATAACGGCACATCATCTAACTTGTATATGGACGTCTTATAATGTTAGGGGATGGCCAGATGCCAGGCAGTTACACAGCTGGCTCCTAGCCAGGTGGCAGGGAGGTATAGTCACATGCAACAACAGCAACCTCCACCAAGTTATAATTAACTGGAGTTGCAGATATATACATGTCCTGTTGGCATATAAAGGCGTATATAAATGTAGGATCTTTATACGCTTCACAACAGTCCAAGGTCTAATGATACTTGTAATGACGGTATTTGGTTACTTAGTTCAGATAATTAATGACGGAGTATTAATTAAGGAAATTACTGGAGCACACAAATCCAGACTTAATTACAATGGAATGTATCCCACAAGGCTAATTATCTTCTCGAGTATTCACCTTGATGCGTCAATATTATATGGTATAGCCATATTCTGTACTATGTTCATTATAAAACCTGATATATTGAGACTTTATAAAATAAATGTACTGTGTGAAATTATTGTGTAGAATTATATTTAAATAATGGTATTACAAAATTTTGATATTTTTAAATAATGGGAACATTATTTACTGTACAGGCTTTTGTGTTGTGTTTTTTTTAGTGTTAACTTAGTGTTTTTACTTTTATCAGTTTTTAGCAAATTAAGTATATTTTTAATAAAGCATTTCAAATTAAATTCACTTGAAACTCTCGATTAAAAAAAATTTAAGAATATTACGAGTAGACATATATTCAGCTCGATATATAAGTTCGTATAGACATGTATAGACAAACCGACAACTGAATTGAGAACAAAAATAACAGAAAAATAATTTGCTTGTCTTTTATTGCCATGAAAATTATACAATGCATAACAAAAATCATGATATATCTGGGAAAAAAACTTTGGCAACCGTACCACAAGAAATCACTCTCAAAACATAAGACTTTCTCATACATACGTGGATCCTTTTACCAATCCTCCCACTTCCGGTAACGCTGTCAGTCTTATTGGGTGGTCTCCCAGTCGTATGCCAGAAACTCGTTAACTTTATAGAATGTTTGGGACACTAAAAAGTTTTTTTTACTCAAAGTAGTTTTGAAATTTTTTATAGTATCTGGAAGTTTGTTCATAAAATAAACACCTGCCTGCGAGGGCAAATTTTCATAGACTACCGTTCTCTGTTTCTATAGGATGCTTCCTATATTGTTTAATTATTTATAGGAATATTTATATTTTATTAAGAGAATTGTAAATTTATATAATAAGTGAATTGTAAGATTGTGATCCTTCCAGCAGTGCGGAATTTCTTGTTGATTCGGGTTCGAGGAATGCCTAGAAGCTTCCTTTTGTCTCTAGGTATTGAGCATAAGTTACAGGTCTGGGTTGGATAGATACCATCCAGTTCAGGACATTGTGTTTGCTCAATTTTGATTGGCCAATGTTAGGTTGATTAGATGGTGGAAGGCACTTCTAGATCCTTCCGGTGGATTCAAGCAGGTTTTCAAGAGAGTCTTTGCTGGGTGCTCAGAGAGAAAAGTTCGTGTAGAAGTGATAGCCTACTCTTGCCGAATAGATTTTTCGGTAGGAAGGTTGAGTTTTAAGATCTAAATTCTTTTCAAAATTTAAAGTTTGTATTTTCAATTAAGTAATATATAACAGTTATTTTTGTTGGTTGTGAAGTCTTCAGGAGATGTGTGAGGTACTGTGAATGTTAGAATTTAACATTTAAATAGAAAATTGCTTGATGATATTTTCCTGTTCAAGTTGATTAAATCAGGAATAGCCTACTGATAAATAAAATTTATTTTATGTTTCTGAGATTCTACATATGTTTTTACAAGTTCATAAATTTAATATTCAAATTCAAGCAGATTATTCTGGATAATTCAATAATATTGTAAATTGGAAAATTGCAGGAAATAAGTACTTTGTAATTGATACAACTTTGAGTTTAACTGGTTGGACATTGTCTTTGTTCATATATTAATTATTAATATTACCTTAATTTGTTTGATTTTTATTTTGAGAAGAAGTCTTATTTTATTATTTGTTTCATTTTATATTTGAAGAAGATTATTTTATTTTGAAATTTAATGAAGATTTTTATTTTGAGTTTGTTTTGAAAGTATTAGCACTGAGAACTTGAAGGACACAATTATTGATGATTTGATTGATTTTTAATTTAAGGCTGGACATGTGAACATTTGATGGCTTATAAATACGAAACAGTGAAAATAAATTAAAAGTAAATAAGATAGCTTGGCATTGGTCTATTATTGGTGTTGATTTTTATTAAAATTTCTATTAATTTATACTGACTTTAATTATTGGATTCCATTGGAACTTGTGCATTGTTAAAATAAAAGGGTTATTAATTTACAACCCAATTGATCGCTCTTATACTAAAACAAATAGTTGTAATTGGTTTATAGAAATTAACCTTCCTATAGACACGTTACAGTTTCCCAGTACGGTAGACATTTCTACCTCTGGTCACATACGTATGTGTATTTTGGCCAAGTGTCATAGCACATTTAGAGAGACAAAACAACGTTGTTTCCAAGATATAAAGGCACGGCAGAGTTAACTGTTTCAACCTTTTAGAGGATTCCTTACAAGGATTTCCTCTCTGTTTTTCACTTGTGCGATTATGCGATTCGATTCTTTTTACTTTAAATGCTCTCATGAATTGATTTTTTTTGCACAAGCTCCCTACAACACCAACCTTTAGGTGAGGTGGGGGTAACTTAAGCCATAGTACGGCTATCATCAGAACTTGAGTAGGGCAGGGTTTAACCTGAGTTTAGCTAGGGATCTAAAAACATAAATACCTGTGGATAAGTTTGTGCAAACATGACCAATGTCGTCCTTTCAGGTCAATCCTCGATCAAGGTATATTTCCAGCAATTTATAACAATATACTTCTTCCAGTACACTGTGCACCTTTTACCATAGCAGTTGAGCCATTATTCCTGTCTACTGATCTGAAAGCAAAATTAAAAAAAATAGGACTTAAATGCATTGGTTTTGAATTAAATTAAGAAAACTATTAGACTATATGTTGTTTAGTACATAAGGACAAGAAAGATATTTTATTCCATCCACTTTTAAGACAAAAAAATTAATGAATATGAATATAATAATCCAACAATGTTTTTACCGTATGAATTATGGTTTAGGTGTAAGTAATGAATAATACCGATACAAAAATCATATTGAGTTATATAATGACTTTTGTTTTGAACCAATTCAGTGATATTGTTCAAGCTGTCTTTATGATAAAAAAATCTTTGAAACCGGTGTGGATCATTTCCTTTTCAATATTGTTGACAATAACTATTATCGGATGACAGTTTTTAATTGTATTACACCTGGATTAAATAATATGGTTTTTTTTAGAAAGAATGATTTTATTTCCATTTGTACAGTTTTATTTTAATTTTTAACACTAGGCTTTGCTGTATGATGAATTTTCGGGCTTTTCATAAATAAACTAGCAATAATTAAAGTACATGCATTTATTCTTTAGCATTTTAAAATAAATAGTGTTTTATAAATAAATTTAATAAAAAACATAATAGTAATAACGCAACTAAGAATATCTTTTACTTTAGCCACGCTTTTTATGACGTAATATATCTAGTATAGTAGGTAGATCATATACTGCCACTCCTAGTCTACTTTTTTGGAGCTATTAATAATTAAATTTTGCTTGCTTCCCCGATCAAGAACCTATATATACATACAAAGGTCTGAGAAGCTTTCTTCTGTAAAAATACAGCTATATCAACTATGACAAAATAGATAATAAGACTAAAGTAAATTACAATGGCCATAAATATAAACTTTTTGACATTCTTTCTTTATCGTATCAACAAAGCAACCTCAAAATTTGTGTCGGAAATATTATTCACTAGAACCAGAAGCAATCATACGCGCTCTAGCATACATAATTGGGTGCGAAGCCGCATTTACCTGATAGTACATTAATGAAACTCTGAATATTATCCTTATTTTTTCTCTTAAAAAAAGTTTTGATACATAAGTTCTCATCGCCATTCTACAAGAACTCCAAAACAATTATATTTTAATAATATTCATTATTAAAATACAATTGATTAATTTCATATTAAATTCATTTCTTTCTCACTTTCTAATACGTGGAAAATATCATCTTTAGCAATTACAAATCTATTTGCTAGTTCCGTAATAATCATTGTATTCATACATATATTATCATAACGTATTGTGCAATGAAATTAATGACATCTATTTATCTCAGTTGTAGAAATACAAACATAAACAATTTGTTTAAATATATACACTAGTAAATGAAATTAAATTATTTCTCTTTTTTGCAATTACAACAAAAATAGTTTATTATTTAAATGGATATACAGGCAATTACCATAAACTTTTAAAATGTTCAAAGAGAGGTGAAATTACTAATAAATCTAAAATTGATCCGTAAAAGTCTTAAACTAATATTGTCTGAGAAACCGAAATCTAAAAAATGTCGAAATAAATAAACGCAACTAATAATCTGCTTAGATAATTACTATATAGAGTAAATAATTTAGATCAAAGAATGAAAATGTTATATTATCTTATGATGAGCTCGAAAATATCAATATGTTATTTAAATACTATATAAAATTTGTTGGTGTGATTAAACACATTTATTTTAAATAGGTATTACCTGTATTTATTAATAAAAACATCTAAATCCTAACATTATTTTTAAAATTGAAATGTTTGGTTATTTCTCACTACATTTAGAGAAAAGAAATGGGAAATTTTTTGTACTAAAAATGTGTTCTTCATTTACATTCTTTTGTTCGAGTTTGTAAATGAGTAAATTATGGTAAAGAATTCCTCTTTTTTTGGAAGTTTTTTCATTATTTTGATCTATTTAGGGGGAAATGGGGTCTTTACAAGACCTTTAATTTATTGTGCAAATAAATACAATTACAAACTAAATTTTTTAGGTTACAGATTTTTCCAACATATGTCTATCTTTTCTCTAGTCTATTGTAATTTTGGTTTATAAGTAATAACAATATAACTACATTATAAAATAAATAGTAAAATATGTTACATAATTAAATTAATAATTATACATTTATACACACCGTTTCAATTTCTACTATACACATTGAAAAATGTAGATAACTAATTTTCAACTAGTGGAAAAAGTTATAGCATACATTTTATTATTTTTACAATGACATAATTTAATCCAAATTAAGAAACAATTATTTCTAGCTCGATATATAAATTTATTTTCCAACTAAACTTCCCAGTTTGTATGCACCATATATTTTTGTCTCCACATATTATTTTTTTTATTATTTTTAAATGTATTCTATTTTAAAATCATGGCAACTAAATTATAAAATGATTAATATGGCTCTTAATCTGGATTCACACTGGAATATAGCCTATTGCAGTTTGCCACAAACTTCCTATCATTTGCAACTAATATAAACACATTCTATATTGAAGGTGATAGATACACATAGTAAAAAGTAATCGATATTACATACACACCCAAGGTTTAATAACATCTTTCGTCATAACTTTAATAAACACAGTGAACAATGACGTTATACACACACACACACACACACACACACACACACACACACACACACACACACACACACACACACACACACACACACACACACACACACACACACACAACATATATATATATATATATTAGTAATATGGGGTTCCTGGCGCACTTTCGGAGCCGACCGAAAAGCAATGTAAAATACTGTTCAATGTTACCATAAAGGAAGCTGAGAAATAACACAGCAAATCTCAATGAAAAATTAACCGAATCTACAGTCGTTCGTCTCCAAAAGCGATCGGTACATTACTATCTACTCTGTGGAATGAAAAATTAACCAAATCTATAGCTGTTTGCTTCTACTTTCTTAAGCTGTGCTTTGTAAAATGTTGTCAAATCTGCTACGAATAAAGGATTTATCTTAATAAAATTTAATCAATTTAAAACATTTTTACTAAAAACATACTGTACTTTAATAAAAAAACTTTTCTACTAAATAAACAACATGAACTCACCAAGCTCTCTTCAGTTTCTAGCATTTCAAAAACTTACAAAGAAAGACAATTTTAACGAGTTCAACGAATTACCAAAACATTTTAAAGAACAGTTGATACTTTCCTTAAATGATACAGAATTCAAAGAACTTGTAAAGTCTTTTGCAGAAAAAACGTCTAATGGAGTGTTTTACTATCGGCAAAAAACTAAAAAAGTAAGGGATTACATATTTAATATAATTACGAAAGATATTGAAAAGAAAGTAAAAAATAAACAAACAGAGAGTTTTCATCGTTTTTTATGACATTTTTCCCATATTATACGTTCTTTCAAGATAATCAAGACTTAATTGATGAATTTCTTAGGAATTTTTGTGAGTATCAAGATTTATCAACACAATTCATTAAAGAGCATTATAGAATTTTTCTTATAGAATATAGCCACATTTTGTGTGAAACAAAAGGTATTACTGTAGATAATATTCCATGTGATTCCTATGAAGAAAGACACCAACTATGGTTATCAAAACAGTACTATGACGTGGGGAGGGACTGCAAGTTTTAGAGCACAACTGAAAAGACTTTATTCTACAAAGTTAATTGTTTATAATTTCTTTATCTTTTATAGTCTTCTTTCCAGTAACAATCAAGTGTAATTTTTCATTTTTGTTTAATTCTTTAATCTTTTTTTCATCCAAAACAGTCAAAAATCTGTTCGGCAAGTGTACTTTACAATCTTCCAACTCGGCAATTATTGTAAACCCGAATTTATCTTTCATTTTCTCCAAATTCAAGATTCTATGTTTCTTCCTTTCTTCCAATTCATTTAACTTCTTATACTCTTTAAACTTACATTCTCCAATATCATTTAATTCTTTCAAGAACTCCATTTAAATAGAAAAAATTTAAAGACGGAAAAAATGAAATTTGCTAACAATCACTCGAGAAGTCGAGGGAATTGCCAACATCTTCATTGTTTGACGAGGTTCTTCATTTACTTTCTCCAAATGTACTATAAAATCATCGAGGATTTCTGGCTTAAAATCGTAGACAAATTCAACATCCAGATAATGAAAAAATACAGGTAATATCTTTTCATAATAAACGTGTGTATCGATACCTACAAACCTAATGTATTCTTTGAAAAGGAAAATAATTTTGTCAATGGTTCCAAGAGATAAGTAAAAATTTTTATTTCTGTTTTCTAAATTCTGTAACAAATTTTGTTTGTTTTTCACCTCCGTATTGTAATTTTGTAAGCAGATTATTCAAATGTGTTAGTTTATTTCGAAATTTCTTAGGTTTAGGTCTTTCGTACAAAATTAAATTACAATCTCTACAAACTAAATATTTTTTATCAATAATTTCTCCTCTATTATAACACTTGTAACAGTTGGCATTATACTCTTCCATTTAAACAAAAAGATTTTTTTATAAATGGAGATTATGGAACTAACTCTGCCGAGATATAAATTTTTCAGCGCAAATGTTTGTGTTTACATTTCTACAACAGAGATAAATAGAAATAATTTCATTCTATTGTACAACTATTTAGGATATTTTGTCTATGATTACAAAGATTATTCCGGAAGAAATCGAGATTTTTCATCAACGAAAGAGTATATTTTTGAAGTTTTAGAAGGAATGAAAGAGAATAATATGAACATCATCAATTATTGTAAAAGACAAAATGAATGATTGTGTCTTTGGTGTAGTGTTGTTAGTGTGCGTGTTTGCGCTATGGGGAATCACATCACATTCAACTTCTACGGTGTCTATTGTTTAGAGACTTGGCCCTGCACTGCTACTGTCCAACCAAGTTAATGGCTAGGAGCTGTAATTCGGGTCTTAGACTCTGGAATTTTTTTGTTCCCAAGTCTCCAATTTTCTTTGGTAACTACTGTGTAGAATACAGTAGTTGATGGAGAGATACAATTAGGGAATTTGTGTTGGGTGTTTTGTAAGTGTAATGTTGTATTAATGAAACGATGTGAGAATGTAATGAACGAATTAAGGAAGAGAAGGAATTAAGGAATGAAGTGGAAAGGTGAGGAAGCAAATGGCGCGCCAACCACAGTTGTCATTACTCGGCTTGTTCTATAGTCATTACACTATGGCCACTCGTGTAAAGACTTGTCCCCAACCACTAAAAGACAACCATGTCTTCCTCAATAAAAAAGCGCGCCTGAAGCTCTGGGATTTGAACCCAGAACCTCAGGCTTTGAAGGCAAGCGTCTTACCAACTGAGCTACGGAGAGTCTCGAAAGTTATAAGCTATATCTCTGCTATATAAGTTGTTCAATTAGGAGTGCTAGTTTACAAATTTATTAATAATTTTATATTTCAAAAACCACTCAACCGATTTTAATGAAATTTGGTACACATATAGTAAATACTTAACTCTTTCGACTTAACTTATCCATAAGGGTGAAATCATCCCCTATTTCTTAATATTCATTAAAAAAATAAAAAAAATTATCAGAAAAATCTGAAACTTCAAAAACAAGCGAGTTCAACTTAAAATTTCATGAAAATAACAAAATTTTCAAAAACTACCCCAATCATCCCTTATCTTAAAACTCTTATATCTCGAGAACTATTGGAGCTTTTTTGCTGAAATTTGGTATATAGGATCAGTAAATATTAAAGTATTTTTTAAAATCATAACTTCCGGTCCAACCCTTAAGATGACCTTGGAATAGTTTTTTGTTAATATCATCCCCATTTTTTAAGATATTCTTTTGAAATTAAAAATGAATACTTATAGCAATGTCTTTAATAATTCTGTAAAGTTTGTAGAATTATCCAATGAATAATATAGACAATAAGACGATTTTTTCAAAAAATTTTACTGAATTTCTCTAATATCGTTCTTAATCACATCATAGGCTAAAAATTTCTCAGAAACCACAACCACATAACATGTCGAGTTTGTAACAGCTTTTTGAAAATCCATATTGATAATTATATCGTTCTTTGAACCAGAAATATTTGTCATACTCTTTGTTGTATCAATGACATAAATAGGTCTATTCGCTAAAAATTCTTTAGGATTGTAATACATTTCCTTATTATTACAGTAAACTTTCTTAAAATCTTGATACATCTGATACATGATTCTGAAAAGACCTCCGGAAATGTTTTAAATTTTGTAATTCATCTGGATAATAAGAACCGTTCAATTTTACTCTGATATTTTTTACATCCAAACTATCAAACTTTGAAGGATTTTTTTCTTGATTATTCTGTCTATCTGTTTGAAAACCGATGATAACGAACTTGGGATTGAAGATATTTCTATAAATATTTGTGATATCGAACGAATAAGTTGTTCCGGAAATACCTTTTTGTTCAATACATTGCCAATCTAGAAAATTAAACATAATGTTTTTGACTTTTTGTAATTTCATCAATCAACCTAATTTTTACTCGTGGTTTTATAATCAATCATTGGAACTCTAATAAAAAAAATCTGTAATTGTTATTTTTCCATCAACAGGCATAACATTTCCAGTTGCAGTCTTCAGAATCACATCATCGTCTTCTGCTCTTATAAAACTTAGATAAAATCCTCCTTTATAGATCGGAATAGTAACATTTTCAAAAAATCCTAATCCAAAATGAGATAAATTTCCAGCTGCTTCAAAAACACCAAATTTAAAATCTGATTCAAAGCCATTAGAAGTTTGAGAAATAACATCACTTTTTGAATACGAAATAGTTCCTTTAATTGTGCTTAATTGGCCACAGTTTTCGACTTCTTCTATCAATTTATTGTGTTTTCTTACTTCAATCTTAGAAAATAAAAAACGGTATAAAATTATCGATTAATCTAACATTATCAGTTCCAAGATATGCTTGACCATCTTGTTTTGTTAAAGTTCCAGAAATATAAAACTGGAAGTTAGACGAGCAAAAGTTATCTCCAAAATCAATATTAAACTCAGTTCTTTTATTCGGTTCATTCAAATGTTGTTTACTAATTGGATAGAAATTTTTAAACTCCGCCCTTTCAATATCACTAGCATATTTTCTGTAGTCCGCCATTTAATAAGAGAAAATTTAGAAATTTTAAACATCGTGTATCATTTTTTCATCGATCTAATGTACGTTTTTATAAGAAAAGATATAAATTTTAGTAAAATAATTAAAAAGATTAGAGTCATTTTTAATGATCTACTTCGTCATATTCAGGATTCTCTTCCTTAAATTTTGCGATCTCGGTCACATATTTCAATAAAATCTGCACAGGATAGTAACCGCTATCTATAATATTGTTCCAATCAACTGTATCTTTATTTTCATCCAAAAACTTTATACTCAAGTGTTGATAGAGACAAAGAACAGACATATGATCTTTTAATTGATAATGTATATTTTCTTGAATGAACTCTGATGATAAAGTTTGATATTTAGCAATGTTATACCAATTCAATTTGTTTACGTATAATCTCATCATATCTTCGGATAATTCATATTTTTGAGAAATGTCATCCCAATGTTCTTTTTTCAAATCTCTTTCGTGTTGCATGATAAAAAGATCGAAAGCACTGTAATGTCCCGCCGTCTCTATTTATTAGGAAAAAATTTCAAAATCAAGTTTTTATAAATTGGCTCTTTTTTGCGTTACATTCAGCACATTTTCCAGAAATTCTCTTAACTCCATTGATGTTTGCATAGTATTTTATATCATTTGTTGCAGTTTTTTCTTTACATCTCACACAATATATGAGCGCCATTTATATAAGGAAAATTAGTCATCATAGCCGCCTAATCCATTAAATCTGTTATCAATGTTTTCAAAAGATTTATTAACATCTTCTTTAAATTTATTAAAGTTTTCTTCTAGTTTATTTACTTTATCGAGATATAAAGAGTATTGATCATCTATTCTTTTAAGTAATTCATTATTATGTGTTACATTCTCATTGAAACGTGTACCTAAATTTTCAAAAAAGTTTATTTTCTCATTGAAACGTGTATCAAAATTTTCCAGAATTTTGTTAATTACTTCACCAACTAATTCATTAACATCATTTTTATATGTATTAAAGTTTTCTTCTAGTTTATTTACTTTATCAAGTAATTCACCAACATCGTCTACTGATCTTCTATTTCTGGCTTCTAACTTGTCATAGACTTCTGTTGTAAAATCTTTAACATGCTGTTTATGATTCTCATAATTTTGTTTTAGTTCATTAAACATTTTAATAGGATCTTCTAATTGAATCATTACAACAACATCAAATGGATTAATTCCTTTACTAACACCGCTAATTCTTTTTTCCTTTAAAATCTAAGGCATTTTTAACATTCGGATCATGTAAATCAACAATATCGATGTTTTCTGATAATTTTAGAGGTTTTTTAAAATTTGTTCTTTAACAACAACATCATGTTTGTCAATACCAGGTCGAACACCGACAATTCTTTTTTTATTAGCCAAACTAACATAATTCTTTTCAACTTTGATCGCTTCAGTAATTTTATCAGCTTTTTCGATATGAGACATTAAATTGGTAAATAATTTTTTTTACACCATCATCAACTTCTTTTTCCAATGTTTTTATTTTTATCAGCAACTTCATTTGAACTCATGAAATTTGCAAGTTTGTTATCATATTCTGCTTTAAAATCTTCAATCTCGACAGCAAACATATCTGAATCTGGAAGGTTTTGTAATAAATTTTCTAACTTGTTATCAAACTCATTTCTCAAACTATCAAAATTCAAACTATTATCTACATTTTGAATAATTTGTGTTCCAAATACGTCAAAAATATTTTGTGAATCCATATTTATTAAGTAATAATTTGTTAACAACTTCTTTAAAATCTTTACCAGTACTCAGTTCATTCAAAACAAAAACACATAAATGACCACAAATTGGGGGATCTTTGTAGTCTTGAATTTGAGAATCGTTATAATAAACGTTTGATTTTTTTAAATATTGGATCAATTCTCTCGGTGGTTTGTCCTCAATTCTTCCATACGAATCAAAATAATATGCATTCTTATCATTTTTATAATAACAAATCCAATGTGTTCCACTTCCCATAATCGAGTCTAAATTCACAATTCCACATTCAAATTTCTTAACTTTTTCAGGTAATGTATCTCTCATGAAGATTCCTCTAAAATGTTTAATATTTTTGCAGATTTCTTCCAATTCCCCGAATGTTAAAGGTTTAAATTTTTTTTTCAATGTTTGATTTCACGTAATTCAAAGTTTTTTCATCTAATCCAGATCCTGTAACATCTTCCAACTCTTTATCTAACCAATTTAAAATGTTTCGAACAATAGGAATCACATCTTTTTTAACGATTGGAGCAGCTTTACGAACATAAGGAACAACATTTTTAACAACTGGAATATTTTCTCCAAAATCTAATAAATCTTTCAAAAGTCCACCATTTTTAAGTTCTTTCAACTGATTATAAGAAAATTCTATTCTGGTTCCTTTATTGTTTTTCTTATGTTTTTCGAGTTTATTGTATTGTCTATTTGTTAAAAATATCTTATCTTCGCCATTTTTTAGTTGATCTATTTTAAATTGAATACTAACGGGTATTTTCTTCTTAAAAGCGGATTTTATTTTTTTTTCTGATTTTTTGCTGAAATTTACATTCACCTCCATTTATATAGTTAAAATTTCAAGTTCTCTTCGATTCCCATTCCTAGTTTTCTCTTCAAAAACATTGCTCCAGCTGTTGGAAGTGCAACAAATCTTTCACCTAAACTAGCATCTTTTGATAAAAATCTATCCATTGCCTTATCTTGCAAAACTTTATCTGCGATATGTCTGGAATTTGTGTCTCTATGTTTTGCATAAAAAATATCGTGTTCCATAGCAGCTTGATCTAATTTATTTATACCAGGATCTCCTCTTTTTAGTCTTTTTTCGAGTTTTGTGCCAGGCCCCAGATACTGATAAGTTGGTACGTGTAATTCAAAAGGTAAATTGTTGATAAAATCATTCAAAAGTCCACTACCCTCAATCATTGATGAACTTATTGCCGGCAAAAACTCGTTTTAAATATTTAATTCCATCAGGTTTTTCAATCATTTCATCAAGTTTGTTCGAAATAAAATCTTTAATCGCTTTCTTTTCGTTCAAAAAAATTGTTGTTTCCAGCCTTTTCTTGAGCATAAATATAATTAATAATTCCATCGAGTTTTGTCAAATCGTCGATATATCTGTATTCAATCTTATTATCACTGTATTTTCTTACACCTGATCCTTCGATTCGTTTTTTCCAAATTGGTTTAATCAAATTGAGATATTTTTTACCTTTACTTGACTTTGGTTTCTTAGTTGATGGATCATTATTTTTGTAAATTGAATCAGATTTCCATAAAAATTTCTGTATACTTTTTCAAGTCTTCTTCAGAATATAAACCGTCTTTTAGAACATCAGTGCCTGTTAATAATCTCCATAAACCTTGAGTTCCTTCATATGTTTTTTTTTTCATTAATAATGATATCATTATGCTCAAAATTCACGGGCAAATTTCCAATCATAAAACTTTTCTTTTTTTTATCCCAATACAAACCAAATTTATCATCTTTTACTCTAGGAAGGAATTTTTTACCAATTTTACCAATTATTATATCCGTCGTTCCAGGACTTATTGGTTCAACTATGGTAGAGTCTTCAATGATTCGATGGTCTAAATGGTGTTGAAGATGGTAATTTTGGCAATTCAAACTCTTCTACTTCAGATTCTGGAATCGAAATATCAGCAAATTGTCGTACAACTGGAACCAAATTCATTAAATTTTGATTATCGCTTAAAACATTTTCAATTTTGCCCTCAACATTTTTTATTGCAGAAGTTACAGGTTGATTAATTTTTTGAATAAGTTCTTGTTCTTCTTCATCCATTCGAATCTGTTCTTTAAATTCTTTGATTAATTTCTTTTCGATTTGATCAAGTTTTTTCGCTTCTTCAGAAGTTACGTTCGCCATTTATTTAGGAAAATTTTGAAACGTGGAACGTAAAAACGTGAACGTGGAACGTAAAACGTGAACGTGGAACGTGAAACACGAACGTGAAACACGAACGTGAAACGTAAACACGAACGTAAAACATGAACGTGAAACGTAAACACGAACGTGAAACATGAACGTGAAACATGAACGTGAAACATGAACGTGAACGTGGAACGTGAACAGATTTACCGTTTTTCTGTTATTTTCATAATGTAAATAAAAATTAAAGATAATATAAAAATAATTGTAACAAATATTTTATCAAGTAGATTTGTCAGACCACTGAGCAGCATTTATATTAGAAAATTTATTCAGATATTTACCATTTTTAGGCTTCAAAGTTAGATTAATAGTTAAAAATCCGTAGTCTTCCTTCCAAATTTTATCACATAACTCAATAAAGTGGTTAAAACTCATATCAGATCCCACATAATTGTTATAAATCTTTCTCGAATAGTGATCATCTTGCTTAAAAATACACAACATATTCAGGTTATTTCTTATAACTTGTTTATCAACCTTTGAAAAGCATTGGGAAAGATAGATACAAGATATGTTTTTGTGACGGGACATTACGAAATATTCCTTAATAACGTCTTGATTTTCTAAAATACAATCATCAAAAACGATTAACGAATTGGGTTTACATTCGCTTAACGGAACTATGTCCTCAGAAGCATTATAAAAATGTGATATTTTTTTGTTTAAGTTTTTCTCAATATTTTCAAATCTTTCTTGTAATTTTTTATAGGCGTCTTGTTCTAAAGATTTACTAAAAACATACAAATTGGAATAAGGAATCAACCTATTGTAGATAAAATTCAATAATAAAGTTGTTTTTCCACATCCACTTGAACCAACAATTAACAATCTGATTGGTTGATCTTTCTTATTTTCTTCAAACGTTTGAAGTTTTATCTGATCTTTTTGCTTTAAAAATTTCTCCATTTAAATAGAAGATTTTCATCTTGAAGCAACGCTTGCGAAAATGAAGCTGTTCAAGTTGACTTCAGAAAGCTCTAAATTAGTTTTAAACTTGGAACATCCTATACACTTAGAGGAAGAATCAAATTATTTTATCGGTTTAAGCGGTTTTTATTCTGACAATTTTGTAATAAATATTAGTGAAAGTTCTCCTTATTGTATAGGATTTAGTGAGAAGAACATAACAAAATATTATGGTTTAAACAAAGGATATTATACTTTCGATCAAATTAAAAATTCCCTTAAAAATTATCTGAAAACATTCAAACAATCAGATAAATCTTTAAACTTTGACGAAAACAAAGTTTGAAATGCAAAAAAATTATCTCTCTAATAAAATTCAAATAAAATCACCAGTAAGAATAATGTTTTCAGCAATTATTGTAGATTTGTTAGGGTTTGTTCAAGAAACTATTGAGCCAAATCAGGTATATTTAGGAAATAAAACGCCAAAATTTAGACCGTTCGATGTAATTGAAGTGCACTGCAATCTCGTTGAACCTAGTTTTGAAAATCATACCGAACATTTACACAAAGAATCTGAAATTTTGTACACTTTTTTCCCAAATGTTGCTTATGGATAAAAAATCAGTGAAAAACCGAATGAAATCGATTATATTCCAATTAGAAAAAATATTAAAAGAATTCAAAAAATCGTTCTAACTATACAAGACTCTGAGGGAAATTTATTAAATAATGAGAGTAAAACAACAATATATTTAAGATTGAAAAAGGAATAAAAATGAGTTGATGATGATGACAAAATTCAATATTTTTTACTTAAAAAACAAGGGGCTATTCGAATGGCCCCTTAACAATCTTCATCCTGACACTGTTTTTATCAATGAATCTGGACTTTATACTGAAATAAAAATTACTAGTTAAATTTCTTTTCTATCTAAATGGAGTCAGTTGTAGACCTACTCAATAATCAACTTAGATTTAAAAGCAAACATATCTTTACAATTGTTGACGAAAATAATGAATTTTGGTTTAAGGCTAAAGATGTTGCAGAAATTTTACAATATGAAAATACTAGACAAGCTATCATAAATAATATTGATAATGACGAGAAAATAGCCTTTAAATATATAAATTACAAGAGTCTATGCCATAGACCCTTTCAAAATCTTCATCCTGACACTATTTTTATTAATGAATCTGGATTTTATTCTTTAATACTAAGATCTAATAAATTAGAAGCAAAAACCTTTCAAAAGTGGGTTACAAAAGAGGTTTTACCCTCCATTAGAAAATTTGGTGAGTACAAACTTGAAAACAAGATTAAATATTTAGAGGACGAAGTTAAACACTTGCAAATTAAAGATGAAATGAAATCATTGAAAATAGAGAATCAAGAATTGCGAATGGAATTAATGAAGAGAGATATGGTATGTAAAGATTTTGATAAGAAAAAAACACCATGTTTTTGTGTTAATTAAGAAGAATCACATGTGGGAATGGCCTTATTACGTTATCAGAGCTCAGAAACGAGAAATACCAAACCGATTAAAACATCTAAAAATAAATTATCCTGAATTAGAGATTTTGTTCATTGATGACGAACCAAATTCTATCAATCTGTATAACCAAATGAAAGAATATTTGAATATTTTATACAACGGAAATCATTTTACTACAAATATGGCAGAATCTCGACTGATTTATAGAATATCTAAATTACACGATGAAAATGTTTCTAAATTTTACTAAAAACTCTCGATTTATTATATTTTGTTTGTAAATGTTTAGCATAACTAGGTAACCATCGTAGAATTTTTTTTTCATATTCACAAGGCATTTCGTTTTTATAACTTTCGCTGAAAATTTTTTTAGCACAATCTTTGCAAAAAGCATCTTTTCTATCTTTACTATACTGCCAGTTATTAAATTCAGAAATATTTTTAATTTCTTTACAAAAGTAACACTTTTTCTCTTCTAAAGTTAATTTGTTCATTTTATCATATAATTCCTTACAATAACAGTCTTTTCTATTCTCTTCTTGACACTTTGTACATTTCTTTTGAGACTCCATTTATATAGAAAAAATTATTACACGATGAAAATGTTAAACTCTTAACTTATGATATTTGGTTTGTAAATGTTTTTGATAATTATTTAACCATTTTATACTTCTTCCACATTCACATTGAGTATCTTCATAATATAATCTATGAAGATTCTTCTTTACACAATCTTTACAATATGAGTCTTTCTTATCTCTACTATAGTGATCACTATTAAACTCTGAAATTTTTTTAGTTTCTTTACATTTAAGACATTCTTTATCTTCCAAAGTTAATTTTTCTATTTTATCATATAATTCTTTATGATATTCCCTTTCACAATCTTTGCAATTATAATGCATTCCATCTTTCCTATTTTTATCTTTATAAAATTCATTTAAATCTTTAAATTCTTTGCACTTTCTACATTTCTTTTGATGCGCCATTTATATATAGAAAATTTATATTACAGTTTTGACTTCTTCAATTCATATTCATAAAACTTTCCGGTTATTTCTTCATTATTTAAATCTTTTATACTATAAGTTACAGGATCTGTGTTATTAATTTGATAAATCACAAAGATTTCTCTTGACCAATTGTTCTTATATTTGTTCGAAAATGTTTGTTTTTTACTAACAATTCTTACATGATCATTGACTTTAAATTTAGTTTTCGTGTGAATTTCAGGTGGAACATACTTGAAAACGGTCTCTAATAACTCCTTTTCTGCATCCTTATCTACGTCTTTCGGTTTCATTTTGATTGTGCTGTGAACTGTATCGTTATAATTGTTTACGATTTTTTGAAGAATATCGATCCATTTAAAGTTTTTATTAATCTCAAAAATTACTTTCATTCTCTCATTTTGAGTTCTGTTATATCTCTCTACAATACTTGATTTCTCTTCGTTTTCAGTATGATAAATCTTAATGTTGTATTTCCTCAAAACATCGTTAAATTCTTTATTTTTAAACTCTAAACCCTTATCTGTATGAAGTAGGTTAGGAGGTTTGTGATTGATCCTTATGGCATCTTTTACTATATCTTCGAAAGCTTTTGAAATATCCTTGCCGTTTTTTCTTTTGATAGCTCTTGACCAAGCATATTTTTGAGAAAGTATCAATAACATTTAACATATACTTAAATCCATCATTTTGATCTGAATAGTTAGACATTATAACTAAATCTGCTGCCCATAAATCGTCAATTCCTAATGTTATAATTTTTCTCTTTTTAAACTTTTTTCGTACTGGTGCATGAATTTCTCGAGCTTCAATCTCATCTTTAGTCTTCAATTCTTGCTTAACAGGTTTTGGATTTGGATTCTTTATAAACTTACTCTTGTTTGTCTTACATTTTGAACATTTTGCAGCAATTCTATACAATCCATTTTGAGTTTGAACGATTTTTGAATCTATATTTTTCGTTTTCTTTTTACACTTGTGACAGTGAATTAAATCATCTTCCATTTACATATCAAAGTTTCCAAGTTTATTTAATTCGTCTAATATATCAGATTTTGCTTCATTTTTATAGCCATAAGGTACTGTATCGATCTTATTTTCTAGAACAATTCTCTTATCATCTTTAGCGTTCAGTGCCAGCTTGTTTATGGTAACTGTGTACAATTCATGTTTATAGCTTTTTATTACAGTCATCTCCCTAAATTCTTCTTTATCTTCGAACAAAACATCTCTTCAAGTTTTCGATATTTATTGTTTTATTTACAACGCTTCTCTTAATTCCTTTACACCTAACTGGATTTTTGTCTAGATATTTGTACGAGTACATCTTTGATCTTAAACCACAAAATTCTTCTAAAAACTTCGCTATTTAGTTCGTCTTTGAATTTCCCTATTACCTTCTTATTTTTAGTAGTGAAACATTCATGATCTTTTGGATAATCACTTGTATCAAAGTCATCTATATTTTCTTTAATAATTTTAAAAGGATCTCGTTTCAATTCTAGAAAATAACTGTCTGTATCCATGTAACACAGATTCAAATCTGGATCAAACTTCTTTAATTTGTTGTAATAAAACTCGTACATTAGCAATTTTGAGAGGTCGAGAACTGAAAATCCTATGTAAATCGGTTTGTTAAATTTAACCTTTTGTTTGTACATGTGACTCGCTATACAGTTGTCGTCAAAGATGTTTAAAGCATTTGAAATTTGTTTTCTTAGCTTGTTTCATTGAAAATTCTTCATTTCCAAGCTTAATATCACATCTGTTTCTCACATTTTCCATAGATTTTCCAAAAACTGGAGTTGTTCATCAGCTCATAAAAGTCCTTTTTCAAAGTCGCTTGTAGCTTTGGTTCTCATGTTTGTGTTAAAATCAATGTATTCTTTCATAAAAGGCTTCTGATCGAATGCAATAACTCTATTCACATGTTTCAAAATTCATACCTTGTTCCAAATAGAACTTCAAATTTCTCGAATGAACAACGTATTCAGTTTTATCCAGTAGAGTTGTGCAAAGTTTGTTTTTAAAATGTTCTGGAGCAAGAGGTAAATCCTTGTGATGTTCGTGTAAATTTGTTGGATATCCAAGATCGACTTCGAGAATATAGCCATAATCTTCGTCGCCAGTGAGTTCTAAAATTGTTTCTTGCCACTCTTCTTTTGTATACGTTTTAGGATCCATCCACTTGATATCACTAAACGGCAGTTTTTGCATAAGACCATACCCATAAAGGTTGTTTGCATCGAGATAGAGTAAATAGTTTTCGGGCTTTGTCTTATCAAAATCTTTTAAATATTTGTTATTTGCTTTCACATATCGTTTAATACACTGAGAAATGCCCCCGCGAATGCCTTTTTCAATCATCAAATACATATTATAATCGTTAATTAGCTGAAGCTCAATTTTCGTTAATTTTAACATTGCGTCCCATGCGAGACTGGGAGCTGTTAGATAGTGTGGCCGGATCGAGTTTATAACAATTAAGGCAAATGTTTCTGAAATTTTCGAATATATCAGCAAGCAATAAAACATCTTGGATATTGTACAAATCAGAGTAATTTCCAAGATTTTTCTCTTTTAATTTGTTCCAAACATTTAAGTAGTGTTGAAAATCTTTCTCAGATATGCTCTCATCTGTCAAAAGTGAATAGAAATCTTGAATTCTCAATTCTTCTGTGTAATCAAGTTTTTCAATACTGTCGATAAATTCATAGGGAAATATTCCTTTTCCAGATAGAATTTTAAAAATCTCGTCGTCGTCATTTGGCTGTCTTTCTATTAATCTCATTCAATATTTCTTCCATCTTGTATAAAATGATTTTGTATGTTTTGAAGTCTTCTCTCTTTAGATTTTTAGCTAACTTTTCTATAGACGAGGCCATGAATCTGAACGTGTCTACAAACGAAAACTTGATGAATTTTCTTGGCTTATCACCTTCGAATTCATAGCCATATCCAGAATTTACAGAATAATTTATATATTTTTCATCGGTGTTTGCAATCAAATCAACATTTCCATATTGTTTAGCCAATTCTTTTATGTACAAATGAGTATCGTAATTTGACATATTGTGGCAGAAAACGGGAATATTCTGAGGAAATTTCAAAATTTAGATTGCAACATGCATGAGCTGCGCCTCGAAACTTGCCGGTTAAATGACAATGATCTCTCACTTTATTATAACTCTTATCTTTCCAACTATCAGGAGTAAAACCATACTGAACTGACCCAATATCATAAGCAGACCATTCACAGATATGACAAAACGTTTGAATTTTGATATGAAATTTCTTCTTCTTCTGTCAATTTCATAGGCTTCGTATTCTTTGAATTATATTTTTTGGCTATGTACTTTGATAATTTTATCGAGTTCTTCAAACAATTTTGTCGGGACGTTTTTCAAATCTTCTTCATTTTTGGCACGATTACATATCGGTTTGTACATGCGATTGGTCACATTCGACACTAAATATAGAGTAAAACCATAAGGAATGTGCCTCTGAATCTTGGTTGTAGTCGATCTTTGTGGATTGTTCTTACATGTCGAAATTTTTCTCTAATATGCTCTCAAAATCCATATAAATAACGTAAGGATGAGAAAATTTCTTTTGATAATTAGTAAATGTTGTTTGTTTGACCTGGAAACGGCATAATTGGCTTTACAAACTTCATGTTGTTTGCAAATTTCTAAATGATCTGTTTAAATCTCCAGATTTGTAGAAATGGCTTAAACATCTTCTACAAAGAAATTTTCTTTCTTTATGTTTAGACAACTGCGAAGAAACAAGCTTATTTAAATCGGTTATCAAAACATAATGAGATTTATCATCTTGTTTAACATACAATAAATCAATGTTTGTTTCAGCGTCATATTTTTCAGAAATTTGTAACGGAACAATGTTAATATTTTCATCAAAACTGTAGACATTGATAGACATTGTTGGATACTTATACTTGGAATTGTAGCTTCGTTTTTCAAATATTTGTATATCTTTCAGAGACATTGGATACTCAAAACCTGAAAATATTTCGTCATTCACAAATTTTTCGTATTGCTTCACACGTTCACAGTCTCTTTCTGGTTTTTCAATAGCACATCTTATTGAGTAAATAAAGCAAAAATCATCTCTATTTTTTTATATTTTATACAAGCTTTTTTATCTTTGATATTCTTTGGTAAATCGATGTATGATCCTGCATTCATCATTTCGTGTTTGTTAAGGCTCAAAACTAGTTGTTTACAACTTTTAAATGTCCATCCGGAACCTTTATTTGGATTATTCGTTTGTTCTCGATGTGTTAATTTATTAAATTGCTTAGTAATAAAGTCGTTTACGTCAAAGATTTCGTCTGCTTTGATAGTAAAATACATTAGACATGTTTGCGGTTCACCATTCACTAAAGTTCGTTCGTATTCACATTCCAAAGAGAGATAGCCCTTCATATTTTTAACATTTTCTTGAAATTTCTCGATTAAACTTTTAATTTCTGACCGCATAATTGAAAGATATTTGTAAATTGACATGGAATTGTCGTTCAAGTTTGTTAAAATGTATTGCTTGAAAAGACCGTGTATTGAGGATAAAACTTCTACATCAATGATATTTTCGGATTTTACTTTAAGAGTTTTATCAATTTCTTCGATCATTTCAGACTTGGTTTTATCGTTAGTACCGATAGCCAACTTTTCAGCTATTGAATGAAGTTTTTCATCATTAAATAGGTCGAGATTTTTCTTTTCAACTTTGAAATTTCTCTTTAATTCACGTAATTTCTCAATATTAAACATGTTTTCGTGATCGGCAATTTTATTTTCTCTAGCCCATTGTCTTAAATAATTTAGTTCATTATCGTAAATTTTGCTTGTTTTTTTCGTGACTTTTAGAATTATAATGGCGATCATAGTTTTTTTCTTAAAATTTCTTTTTTGCAGAACGGACATGATATTTTTTCGCGCTCCATTTAGATAGAAAAATTTATTTAACTAAATGGTGCTTGTAAACCAACGATTGCGCCTCTCACGGCGTGATATCACTACGGATATGACGCAGGCGAAGCGATTATCGTGATGGTCGGTCTGTAGTAGCACACCTCGACTGTCATTGAAGATTTTTCCTTTATTCGTAGCAGATTTGACAACATTTTACAAAGCACAGCTTAAGAAAGTAGAAGCAAACAGCTGTAGATTTGGGTTAATTTTTCATTCCACAGAGTAGATAGTAATGTACCGATCGCTTTTGGAGACGAAACGACTGTAGATTCGGTTAATTTTTCATTGAGATTTGCTGTGTTATTTCTCAGCTTCCTTTATGGTACATTGAACAGTATTTTACATTGCTTTTCGGTCGGCTCCGAAAGTGCGCCAGGAACCCCATATTATTATCTACTTATATTTCTTCTATTCAGTAATGAATTAAATTGCGGAAATGTGACCTAGTTACATATTAGAGATTGACATTTAGGAGTGGTTTGAAGCATGCTGGACGGCACTAACTTAACTTTAATCTATTATATTTAAACATCAAATGATTCAAAGTGATGATGAGTGTAATATAGTTCAATGTTTAGTATTTAATGAAATTAGTGATTTTAAGGCACAGAGCATAGGAGTTAATCGAAACAGCGGCTCATCTTTTACAATAATCCAGCAGAATATTCGGAGCTATAATAAAAATATTGATGAGTTTTTTGGTTGTGTTACAAGATTTAGAAATTAAGGCTAATTGTATTATTTTTACTGAAGCTTGGCTAAATACTGGAAGTAATGTAATGCACTTGGATGGTTATAATCTCTATCGGTCGGAGAATAGCCTGAACCAGAGCGACGGACTTGGGTGTTGTGTACATAGATGACACGTTGCCAGTGACCTGTTGTGAGCTCTGCCTGGGCGGGTTAGCCACGAGCTTATCTCTTACATTGCAATTGGCCGGAACGCCGTGTGAGCTGCTTGCCGTGTATCGGAGCCCAAACTCCAATCTTACCCGCTTCACTGAGGCAATTAGTCGTCACTTTACTGACACTGCAAACAACAACCAGCTTTTCATTCTTGCTGGCGACATTAGTTGCGACATTCTAAATACCAACCACAATTCCGTAGAAGAACGATATCTCGACGTCTTGTATGACAAAGGTTTTGTTGCAGTAGTGAATTAGGTGACGCGGCCGAGTAGTAAAACTTGCATTGATCACTTTTTTGTAAAGTTTGCTAGCTGCGCGGTGGCAAGTTCATATGTAATAAACACTGCGATCACCGACCACAGTTTATTAATTATGCAGATTGGCCTAAATAATAAAAAACATAATTCCCACAGCCCAGAAGAAACATTCTACTTTAAAACAGACTGGCAAAAAATTGGCGAGATCTTAAAAGATAAAAAGTGGGACCATATCACAGACAATGAAGATTTAGATTCTGCTACTGAGGTATTTATGGAAAGTTTACGGGAGCTGATAGAAATATACACGAAAAAAATCAAAATCACATCCAAATTTAAAAAAGTGAAACCGTGGATAACTTTAGGAATTATTAAATCAATCAGGCGTAGGGATCAATTGCATACGAAATTGAATAAGGAACCTTTTAACGTTAATCTGCGTAATAGATATTTACGTTACCGAAACACTCTCCACGCAACTATTAAACGGGCTAAATACAATTTTTATCAAAATAAAATGGTGGAAACTGCCGGAGACGCTAGGAAGTTTTGGGCTGTGGTGAAATAGGTTGCGGGGAAGCCCCAGGGGAAAGGAACGGTTCCCGATTGAAGCTTTTTGTGCGCGCGGCGGCCCTGCCACACCTCAAGATGTGAAAACCATATGTGACGAATTTAATGTTTATTTTGCCTCAGTGGGGTCGCGGTTGGCGGGCAAGCTCAACCCCAGTGGGCCTGCTGAGGTCGAGGACCCACAAAACCAACAAGTAACTCGCTTCCTTGCACCTATTCTGCAACATAATTTATGATCGGCTTGACTAGCTCCGATTATTCTGACAGTAACGTATATAACTTTCTCTTAGTTCTTGGATTAACTCTCTCTTTAGCTATATTAATTAATAGAATACCGTAGAATGTCGTGTTTACTTTTTTACTTATATTTGCAGGATGTATACAATGTTTTAGTTTAAAATTATATCACATTTAGAAGTTCATTTATTTAATGTTAATGTAAGCTAGCAAAGTTCAATTAAATAAGTTTATTAGTGCTGCTGGACTGACTTAAGAACTCTAATCCTGCACACAGACGTGGAGTCTCTGCAGGTATTATTCCAATTTTCGTTTTACTATTTTGTAAGTCAATTGTATTCATGAATTGTTTGGAAATAAATAAATGAATGAACGAATGAAAGATTTTAGTTTATTAGTTAAAGCGAGAAAATTTCTTAAGGCCATCAAAAGTATACCTAAGATACGTTAAAAGTTACCCTAACAGACTGTACCAAGCTACCAATTTCCAGTTACTCTATTTTAATTATATTATTCGGTACGTTTAAATGTTTCCTTCGTAAATAGAGATCTTAAAAAGTTCAAGAAATGCTGGAGAATTTACGTTTAAAGGATATTGGAAGTTAAATGGGCTGGGAAATAATTAAAATACATTATTTTAATTTGGAGAAAATGACTCATATATTTGGTTCCACAATTATTGTAGAGTTAGATTGTAGAAGTTTTAAAACTAATATACTGAATACATTATTAAACTTTGTATATAATAACAAGAGTTTTAAAACAGAAAAGAAATTGTATTTATGTTCAATGGTAATTAGAATAAATTGTGTTATGCTGAAAATCATTGAATATATTTCAACATTGCCTACACTGATCTAAAAAGTAAATAAATCTTTTTATTTCTTCTTCAGAATCACATAAAATACTATCTATATTATTACCTTTTCTTTTAACGTAAAGAAATAATCATACAGATCATTTCGTAAAATTTGATAAATTGGGGAGAAAAAGTCTTGATGTTTACAAAAAGTCTTAATTAACTCTTCTGACTTAATAAACTCTTCTCTAAATGATTCATAGTAGAAATATTTGGTTTATAGGGAGAATCTGACTGTTTAAAAATAATATGTAATTTATAAATCGTTTATCATGATATACTTTTTACAATTTAAAAGAATTAACTTTGTAGAATTTGAAAGGTTTTTAATACGAAACAAAAGTTTAAGAACTAAAATAATGTACAATGTTAACTGTAAAATACTTAAATATTAATATTTACTGCAAGTTCTAGGCTTAAGACTATTTATTATCCACAAAGTCCACAACAGCAGGAATTTTACTTTGTAGTTGAGACAGGCCCATTTGTCAAACTGTTATCACCACACTTATACAGGAAAAGTATGTTTAACTCAGATTCGTAAAAACCGGAAACATTTGTCGCATGGAAACATTTTACGAAGTTGGAAACATGACCTTGAAACGGGAACGCTTCATAAATAGGTTTTGGGCTAATTGGTTCAGATTTTAGTTTAATGCTTGTTTGCAATACTTTCTACGTTTCCAGGATTGGAATAGGATAAATTGTAATAAAACTGTGTTCTCTTAACTGTTTTGCTCGTATCCATTCCATCTGGTTTCAAAAATAACACCAATTTATTTTCCATTTCACTGCGTCTTCAGACAATTTAATCTTCTTTATAATTAGTACAGCTCATTTTCAGCATAAACTCAAAAACATAGATATTGGCGTCGTAATAAAATCTCATAACAGAAAATTTTTATCCCGATTTATATATATATATATATATATATATATATATATATATATATATATATATATGTGTGTGTGTGTGTGTGTGTGTGTGTGTAAATCTAGTTAGATTTATCTATATTTCTATAATTGTCTGCAACTGTTAAATTAATAATGTAATACACTACCTTATTATTCATTGGTAAAACTGTTAAATGGTAATGGTAATTAAATATATAAGTACAACACCTTATTAATAACCAGAAAACCTTTTTAATGCCAAAAGTGAAGAAATATATAACTACAACACCTTATTATTCATTAGCAACACTTTTAAATGGCAAAGGTTAATGAATATATTAATATATCTTATTATTCATAGGTAAAACTGATTGAAGGACATAGGTAAGTAAAATGTAATTGAATATACATCGTGTTATTAAAGCACCGCAAGGGCTTCATTAATGTTCCTATGAGTATAAACCTACTTTTTGAAGAAACCACAATTTTTTGTCACGTCAGTGCTTGGCCCGCAAGAAGACAGAAGGAAATCTAAAATGAGATCAAGGTCGCGAAGTACATCAAAATAAATGTCTTTATTAGTAGAGTACAATGTTGCAGATCCAACACCAATAGGTTCAATATTCAAACAGTTACGATGGTTTAAAGGTTAAATAGTAAACATTTACAATGTAGGTCCTGTTCTAGAGGTTTTAATATTCTTTTCTTTGCTCAAGTTGTGAAAGTTAAACTTCAAGTTGTTAAACTTTAGAAAAGAAATACTGAACCTAAGAAATAATTATTAAGGCAGTTAGTGATTCTTCATATAGGCCTACAATGGAGAATGATGTATAAGGGCTATGGTGAAATAATTTTAACGTAAGCATATCTCAAAATATACATAATTTTAAAGAGGTTACAGCTATGAACATATACCATTTTGTACTGGATCAAATATTTTAAGTGATGTTTGTTGTATTAATCTCTGCTAAATGGTGACCAAGAAAGAATAGAAAGAATAGAAAGTTCTTCCACTCATTCTCAGGAGTAGCTGTCAGCCAAGACCATGACCATTCTTTCTAATAGTTTCACAATGACAACAGGGTCTAAAACAAATAATCTGACTATACATGAATATGGTTTTAGATTCGTTTGGTTCAAATCCTAATCATAATTATTTGAACTACTTATAAATCGGAAATCGTAATTTAAATACTTTTAATCTCTATGACGTTAGTTGAGATTACAGATTATATTTGAGTTCAGGATTGATTGTTTGTTGGGAACCAATCAAACTCACTAATATTGACTAATGGAACTGTTGGAAGACGAAGTGTAAATCTCAGCTCCGAGATTTGCTATGTTATTGCTCTTTCTCTGTGCACTCAGAGTGTTTGATTTTATAACGTGTTAAAGTTTGCCACTTAATCTGCGATGAATATTTCTGAAATACGTAAATCCATTAGGTTTTCGATTGATATAAAAATAGAACAAATAAAGTTTTTATAATCATTTGAAAGAAATGTAGAGTAATACTTGATATTTTTGGAAAATATTATCCATAGTTAGCCCTCGAGTTCGTAGTTAATTTCATAGGCTTGTCACCTGTATGAAAACACTTCTGCACTACTATAAAAATTGGGACAGTAACTTTGTCTTATTACTTTAATATTTGGTAAAAATGTACAATTAAAACTATATTCTGACTGAAACTTTTAATTTAACTATCTGGATATTTTTTTACTCTGTGTTCGACAGCGGTTGCAGAAAAGGTTGGTATAAAAAGTGTTGTTACTATTAAGCTTATTCTATGATTTTAATACTATACAAAATAAAATATAATGGTTAATTTGAGCAATCAAATGTCCATGCTGTCATAATCAATGTTTACACAGAACTGTCTATTATATATGAAATACAACAGTCACACACGAACAAACACAAACACACTTCATGTATATATATATATAATATATATATATATATTATATATAATATATATATATATACCATCATATGTCAAAATAAATCGGAGGCGTTTGACAGCTCTATGGTACAAACAACTCATAAAATCTGTTGGAAACACTAACAGAGTTTCTATAGTTTAGCCAACCCTTATAAAAACCATTATAGTTGGTACTGTGATGGAGTTTCTTCGTTATCGTAGACCCCAGTCCATTTGTTCCCTAACTACTTTTACACACCCGAAAAAACCCGTTCTTGAATTTCAATCACGGGAAACAAGATAACTTATATAATAATATTCTTCTATTCTTCTAATATTCTTCTTACGAGAGAATTATTAAAACCTTTCTTCGAAATTTCTAAAAGGGTTCAGTTGAGCATCAATGAACTCTTCTAAGAATGTAGACTGGACAGACATAGAGTCTCCTGTTTGCTTTTCTTTGTCATATAACTTCATCCTTTAGTTCTGAAATTGGCTTACTCACAAACTAGAAATGGGTTAATAGTGATGCAATTTCCAAAATGTTATTCTTTTTATTAATTACGATTGTAATACACACGAAGAGTGATTCCTTTCGGTACAGTCGAAGGTTTAGTAGGATACACAATAAAAGTAGATTTCATATATGACCGTTTTATAAAAATATTACATTGATGATGTATTGATGATTTCAAGCTTAATTGAGTACAAAATTATTAATTTTACTATAAAAAAACTAATACAATTAATATACAACGATGATAGTACGGCGATTCATCTATCACTTGTTAAAATATTGGAACTCACCACATCTTTAAAACTTTACCAGTTTAAAACAGGATGGTAAAAGGTAAGAGTTACATATAATGTTCACAGATGTATAAAACTTTAACATATAGGACATACAGGCATTTTCAGTGAACTTTTACATTAACTTTAAAGAGTTGTACTTCTGTAGAGTAAAGGTACCTTCTACTCGATACATCCTGATCGGAACCCTACACCCAAATTATGTTGGCTTCATTGCCTTCGAGTGGATTTCGAAGCTGATCTTTACCATTTAAGTATAATTGATATGTATTTAAGTATAATTAAGTATATTTATATGTATCCGGTTTGTAGGCACCAAATCGAGAAAGTCCAACAAAACTGCGGTTTTTGGCTCTCCTAAAGTTTTCAAACGGAAATTTAGGGGAAACATCCTATAATACTTTCTTATATAACCTAAAAACACATTGAAATTTCAATCACTTTGGAATAGTGTCCAGGTGAAAGTAGCTGGCTGCTGAACTACCAGCTGTATTTTCAATTAGGAACTGCAACTAGTAGAATAAACACAACAGATTGTGTATTTGCTCTTTTAATACAGTACTATGTAATCTAGAGTGGATACATTTCCTTAAAAACAATATTAAAACTCCAAAACCATTAATTGAATTTTTGAAAGATAAGTTAAATTCAACAATGTCTAAGGATTAATAAATTAATACAACGAGGTATGGAACAACAAAAGATGGTGTGTTTAAAAAAGGTATTCAGCAAAGATTTTATTCCAGAACTTTTCTTTATAATGTCTGTTATCATAAACCCATCATTTCATTTTTAGAATATTATGGCAATAAAGATTAATTAATTAATTCAGAAATACAAGATTGTAGTAAAATTATATTAAAAATTTATAGGAACAAATGAAAATAACTAAAATGTATTATATTTTTTTTTCTTTAATATTTGAAAAACCGGTGATCATTGTAATATATGAAATGCAAAAAATATTTAAAATATGTACTAAAATTTATATAAAATATAAAAATGTTTTGTGTCAAAGAACTGAGTGTCTCATATTATTTAAAAATATTACAATTACAATTTAACAATCAGCAAACGTACTTTTTCAAGATGTATACTTACAGCCTGTTATAAGAAGTAGTCACTTCTGCCATTCTATTTTTGGTACTTATTATTTGTTAAAATATTTCATTACATTAATATTTGTTAATAATATGTCCAAAAAAAACAAATATAATTTTTCATAAAAATTTACATTTATCTATACATTTTTGAAAAAAAAAAAAAAAAAAATTAAATAAAAATATACAAATATTTTTAGTAATAAGATTAATTTTATGGGGGGTTTAAAATTTATTTTACATGTTTATAAGAGGTTACGAAACAGAGTGCTAAGTGTTTGAAACTCAAGAATTGGTTCTATACTATTTTACATCAATTGCCTTGTATACAGTACGATTCATTTTCCCTATTTACCGACTTATTTCCGGTAGTGATACAACAAATATTTTAAATCTTCATAATTAATTGCTGTTTGTTTTATTCAAACCATCCACAATGACTGTGGATTAAATTAGATGTCAACAATGCCAACAATACAGTTTTTCATCGTAGTTTTGATTTTAAGAATTTTTAATTGCTTTTAGTGACAAAGTTCGATTTTGGTGAAATATAAAAAGAAAATTAATTCACTCAATATTTTGTATTTACCTCTTAAGACAACCACTACGAAACATTCCAAAGACTGTATTTTGTTTTAAGAAAAGTTACTTTTTTAAATACAGACATTATGGAGATTAAAAGGTCTAGGTTAATTAAGGAGTAAAACAGAAGAGTCTTGTGAGAGAGAAGGAGCAACAGTTTCGTCTTTTACATTTGTCCAGGACCCGCTGTGGTGTAATTATTGTAATTAAATTACCCAAACTCCTACCATTACTGGGACCCGTGTATTCATTTACATTGTTATCTACAGACATTGGAGATACGCCGGATACTCTGGTAAGGCTGTAATTGTTTTGGAAAATTAAAGTTGTTTGTGTGAAACCGAACTTGTGCGTGTTATATTTTGAACATTTTATCTAATTGGACTGTATTACTCACACACATTTGGGTAGGATGTTAGTTGCGTGTGGTATTTATCATTATACATAATTATAAATGAACTAATGATGCGCCACTGCACTATCAAACAGGGATCGACAAGATAGTAATTAATGGACTCACGCTAAAGGACATAAAAAATATAGATCTGTTAGTTATGTAATTCCATATGTTTAGTTTAATAAAATACGACACACACACACACACACACACACACACACACACACACACATATATATATATATATATATATATATATATATATATATATACACTTTTAGGGCTTCAATATCTTTTATGTCACTAATGATTACTATATTAAATAATATAACTTATCAAAATCAAAATACCCTTTATATTTTCAACAGATAATCTTGCTAAGAAACGATACTTGTAATTTAAACTTTTATGTATGTGTGTTAAATTGAAATGGATAAAGGCCAATTCTTAAATGAATTTATATTATAATACAATAATAATATACCTGAGATCATGTGTAAAGTCTACATTAAAGTAGTAAAAAGTTACTTTAAAGAACTGCTGCCTTAAAGAAAAAACACATAGATAACATACGAAAAAGATCATTATATTTCATGTTTAGATTGTAAAAACACTACAAACAGTGCTGTCATGAAAAGAAATACACTTGCTAACAGTCTTGTAGTTCAAAATGTCGCATCCCATTATTTGGGCTTGTAACTCAGTTGCACTTCCCACCACTCTTATTTGTTAAGTGCCCTTTGGAGGGTTCTCTTTTGTGAATATACATCTTTTAAAGTGTCATAAGTACGGTATTATAGTAGTTGATTTTCAACAAGAGCGTTCTGGCTTGATATTCGTAGATCCATTATTTATGACAATAATATGACAACTTTCGTTCTTCCTCCTTAGTAAATAAATATATGTATAACATATTAAAATTAAGTCTTCTTTAGTCACTATTAATTATAATTACTAAATAAATTGAACATTAAAATTTTTGACTTGAAAAATGAATTATAACCTTATTAAATTAGTTAAAATATTCTATTTCATAATATATAATATTATACTGTTTCATATTACATAATTATTACTGGAGTATATGCTGGGGGAAATAAAGGGTGTTCAGAAGTAATATACAATATCATGTCCTGATAATCGATCGTTTGTCATTACCAGTACAGATACACACATTGTTTGCGCCTAAGTATCTGAAACATAGTGACACCCAAAGATGTCTGTATTAATTCCTGTCTTACTTCAACAGACCCAAAATGATTCCAAATTAATTTCTAAGCACTACTGAAGTTCCTCAACACTACCGCTAGTAAATTTCCTCAAACATCCTCAGTTAAATATGGTCATTAACATGTTTGTATCCATCCTCACTCAAATATGACTATCCACATATTTATATCTCTTCTCTTGACACTATATTGCAGTAGACGCGCTAGTACACAACGCAGTGTTACGTGGAATCAGAACCCCTCAGTATTGAGTCTCAGGTTAGGTGTTAGTCCATTAGCCTCCTTCTCTTCTCTTGTACGTTGAGCGCAGCAGACGCGCTAGTGCACAACACGCTGTTACGTGGAATCAGAACCCCTCAGTATTGAGTCTCAGGTAAGGTGTTAGTCCATTAGCCTCCTTCTCTTCCCTTGATACGTTGAGAGCAGCAGACGCGCTAGTGCACAACACGCTGTAAACGTGGAATCAGAACCCCTCAGTATTGAGTCTCAGGTAAGGTGTTAGTCCATTAGTCTCCTTCTCTTCTCTTGTACGTTGAGCGCAGCAGACGCGCTAGTGCACAACACGCTGTTACGTGGAATCAGAACCCCTCAGTATTGAGTCTCAGGTAAGGTGTTAGTCCATTAGCCTCCTTCTCTTCCCATGATACGTTGAGAGCAGCAAACGCGCTAGTGCACAACACGCTGTTACGTGGAATCAGAACCCCTTTAGTATTGAGTCTCAGGTAAGGTGTTAGTCCATTAGCCTCCTTCTCTTCCCATGATACGTTGAGAGCAGCAAACGCGCTAGTGCACAACACGCTGTTACGTGGAATCAGAACCCCTCAGTATTGAGTCTCAGGTAAGGTGTTAGTCCATTAGCCTCCTTCTCTTCCCATGATACGTTGAGAGCAGCAGACGCGCTAGTGCACAACACGCTGTAACGTGGAATAAGAACCCCTCAGTATTGAGTCTCAGGTAAGGTGTTAGTCCATTAGCCTCCTTCTCTTGTCTTGTACGTTGAGCGCAGCAGACGCGCTAGTGCACAACACGCTGTTACGTGGAATCAGAACCCCTCAGTATTAAGTCTCAGTTAAGGTGTTAGTCCATTAGCCTCCTTCTCTTCTCTTGTACGTTGAGCGCAGCAGACGCGCTAGTGCCACAACACGCTTGTTACGTGGAATCAGAACCCCTCAGTATTGAGTCTCAGGTAAGGTGTTAGTCCATTAGCCTCCTTCTCTTCCCATGATACGTTGAGAGCAGCAGACGCGCTAGTGCACAACACGCTGTAACGTGGAATAAGAACCCCTCAGTATTGAGTCTCAGGTAAGGTGTTAGTCCATTAGCCTCCTTCTCTTGTCTTGTACGTTGAGCGCAGCAGACGCGCTAGTGCACAACACGCTGTTACGTGGAATCAGAACCCCTCAGTATTAAGTCTCAGTTAAGGTGTTAGTCCATTTAGCCTCCTTCTCTTCTCTTGTACGTTGAGCGCAGCAGACGCGCTAGTGCACAACACGCTGTTACGTGGAATCAGAACCCCTCAGTATTGAGTCTCAGGTGAGGTGTTTAGTCCATTAGTCTCCTTCTCTTCTCTTGTAACGTTGAGCGCAGCAGACGCGCTAGTGCACAACCCGCTGTTTACGTGGAATCAGAACCCCTCAGTATTGAGTCTCAGGTGAGGTGTTAGTCCATTAGTCTCCTTCTCTTCTCTTGTACGTTGAGCGCAGCAGGACGCGCTAGTGCACAACACGCTGTTACGTGGAATCAGAACCCCTCAGTATTGAGTCTCATTTGAGGTGTTAGTCCATTAGTCTCCTTCTCTTCTCTTGTACGTTGAGCGCAGCAGACGCGCTAGTGCACAACACGCTGTTACGTGGAATCAGAACCCCTCAGTATTGAGTCTCAGTTAAGGTGTTTAATCCATTAGCCTCCTTCTCTTCTCTTGTACGTTGAGCGCAGCAGACGCGCTAGTGCACAACACGCTGTTACGTGGAATCAGAACCCCTCAGTATTGAGTCTCAGGTAAGGTGTTAGTCCATTAGCCTCCTTCTCTTCCCATGATACGTTGAGAGCAGCAAACGCGCTAGTGCACAACACGCTGTTACGTGGAATCAGAACCCTCAGTATTGAGTCTCAGGTAAGGTGTTAGTCCATTAGCCTCCTTCTCTTCCCATGATACGTTGAGAGCAGCAGACGCGCAAGTGCACAACACGCTGTTAAGTGGAATCAGAACCCCTCAGTATTGAGTCTCAGGTTAGGTGTTAGTCCATTAGCCTCCTTCTCTTCTCTTGTACGTTGAGCGCAGCAGACGCGCTAGTGCACAACACGCTGTTACGTGGAATCAGAACCCCTCAGTATTGAGTCTCAGGTAAGGTGTTAGTCCATTAGCCTCCTTCTCTTCTCTTCCCATGATACGTTGAGAGCAGCAGACGCGCTAGTGCACAACACGCTGTAACGTGGAATAAGAACCCCTCAGTATTCAGTCTCAGGTAAGGTGTTAGTCCATTAGCCTCCTTCTCTTGTCTTGTACGTTGAGCGCAGCAGACGCGCTAGTGCACAACACGCTGTTACGTGGAATCAGAACCCCTCAGTATTAAGTCTCAGTTAAGGTGTTAGTCCATTAGCCTCCTTCTCTTCTCTTGTACGTTGAGCGCAGCAGACGCGCTAGGTGCACAACACACGCTGTTACGTGGAATCAGAACCCCTCAGTATTGAGTCTCAGGTGAGGTGTTAGTCCATTAGTCTCCTTCTCTTCTCTTGTACGTTGAGCGCAGCAGACGCGCTAGTGCACAACCCGCTGTTACGTGGAATCAGAACCCCTCAGTATTGAGTCTCAGGTGAGGTGTTAGTCCATTAGTCTCCTTCTCTTCTCTTGTACGTTGAGCGCAGCAGACGCGCTAGTGCACAACACGCTGTTACGTGGAATCAGAACCCCTCAGTATTGAGTCTCATTTGAGGTGTTAGTCCATTAGTCTCCTTCTCTTCTCTTGTACGTTGAGCGCAGCAGACGCGCTAGTGCACAACACGCTGTTACGTGGAATCAGAACCCCTCAGTATTGAGTCTCAGTTAAGGTGTTAATCCATTAGCCTCCTTCTCTTCTCTTGTACGTTGAGCGCAGCAGACGTGCTAGTGCACAACACGCTGTTACGTGGAATCAGAACCCCTCAGTATTGAGTCTCAGTTAAGGTGTTAATCCATTAGCCTCCATTTATTGGGGCAATCTATTAAAGTAACGATACACCTTCAGCCGCTGATTACTCACAGAACTTGCTGTAAGGTGCAATATTGTAGACTGCAATTTGAAGTAGTTGAGACACATCGTAATTGCTCTGAAGTCATGTGTTAATTGCTCAGAGAACCCAATTGGCTATTGACACATGTGAAGCTAATTACATACTTAATGATTACTGCGGCGTGCTCGATAACTACTATTTCTAAGATAAACATTACTCTCATTAGTACCAAATTGCACAGGATTGTATAGTGTTTTTTATAATATTATATACGATAGTTTTAAAAACTTAAATAATTGAATGTAAGAAATAATCTGGTTTAATTGAAGCCATTGGTTCATAGTGCTACAATTTTGATTGAGCTTTAACCCACATCATATAATTTCCATTTCTTATCCATACGAATATAATAAGTGTACATTTTTATTCTCCAAATGCAACGAGAAGCAAATTCTTTCCTACTTTTTCAAATATGTGTCAGTTTGGTTCTTCAAGATGGACTTGTTTGCAATATAAAATACAGAAATTTTGAAACTGTACCTTTGTGACACAAAAAAAATACACACGCATATATACTTAGCATTGAGATTACTATGATATACTCTATTGTTATCTTCGTATTGTGCACAATATATAAGGTTTGTTGGCTAGAAGTGGTATTCATGGGCGTTTAAAATATTACTTTTGACCAATCTTCCTGAGTGTTTGAACTGACAGTACCATCGTAGTATGCTCTGATTTTCTTCCATAAAATCCTTGGAATTCATGCTGGACAGTTATCAAAGATAACGTTTGGTCATATTTCAGATCACAAAAAGTTTTGCTGCTGAATATTAGCCATTAGTAAATAAGCTTCATGATTGATCATGTAACAACAAAGCCAAAATGATTTAAATTCAAATACGTTCTTCTTCAGTGGTATTTCTTAATTTTGTTACGTTGGCCTCCTTGATTGAAAAATATTGATGGGCACATAAATAATTCCTGGAGTGAGATTATTGACCCCAAATAGAAATATCATACATAAGTTCAATAAATAGAGGCGATTTAAAAATTATTTACATATTCTTTTATAGCGGTAACGCTCAGTTAGGAGTATCAAATGTTTCTATTTAAATCCGGTATTTCACCATCTCTTGATTATGCTATGCTATCAATTTTTGATAAGTAACATGCAATAATGCCATTGTAGTAGTTTATTTAGTTAGTAATTATGACGGAGGAATCAGCCTTTCAATGAAGTGGGAAGTCAAGAGTAACTATTAAATTTGAGACTTATTTCGAGGAAAATGTGTTATTTTCTTTAGAAGTAATTGAACAGATCTCGTGAGCTTAATGCAGACAAGACGGGAAGGTCTTGGAATGACGCACAACCCCGAGGCAGATTAGGGACACAAGAGTTGATTCAGTGATTGGGATGTCGCATCGTTGAAAGGCAGTATATTTGACGCAGTTTTAACAGATAGATTACGAGTTTGTTTTATTTTAAAACTATTAATAGTTTTAGGGAACCAAGTGATTTTTAGTTTTAGGTTATTGAGTGACTGAATTTTATTTTGAAGAACAAACATTCAGTTTGCAAACCATTACATAATTTTCATTTAAAAGATAAACACATTAAATTGAGTTAATGATAGGTGTCTCATTTATGGAAGTACGATCTCAATAGATCGTAATAATATTAAATCAAACCCCACTTTAATATTATTTTCAATTATTAGTAATGGATGTGCAATTTAGCTTATACTACAGTATATTGATCGTAGAAATTATCTTTGTAAGTATTTAAACGAGACATATTGTAATTAAAATTTATTTTTAAGAATTTACAATAAATATTTAGTACGCAAATATATTTATCCACAAATAAATTTTTACACATCCCTAAGAAAATAATGGTGTAACTTATTTATATAAAAGCTTTCTGTTCATAATACTAAGTATTTTCACAAAAAAACAAGTCTTGTTAATAGGTAGATCCGCCACAATCTGCTCTTTGCTCAACGCTGTACTCAATCTGTTTAAAACAGTTACACGAAATTATTATCTCAGATGAAAATTAAATGTGGGAGTGTGCCGATGGCCGTGCGGTCTAAGTCGTTGGACTTTGGGTCTGAGTTAGAGATAGCGCAGGTTCAAATACTGTCTGTGACCGTTGCACTTTTTATCAGTAACATCAACCTCGTACTATATCGACTCTCCCCTTATTCTGTTTGATAAGATCCTCGCACAGGCCAGTGGCCCATGAGGACGGACAGAATAAGGCTTAAAAGGGGATCGGTCTCTCCTTTTTACAAATTAAAAAACAAAATTCCAAACTGGCTTCAACATAAATTACGTGAGATTCCTTCATATTACAAGTACAATATGCTTCATATGCAATCACATCTTGTTAACAGGGTCCAGCATATTTGTCACTGATGTAACCAATGTTTATTTGTACCAGTGTTACTCATACAGTTCCCTTTTGAAACAAAAGTTTATTAATTGTAGTTTATGACATTTTAAAGTTTGATATTATTTAACTAGTTAATCTTGGTAATTTGGATAAATTAGTTACTTTATTTTAAACCAATTTCTGAGAAATTTATAAATGTTATGGTACTACTATAGTAGTATATCGTAATAATAATATATCGATTGGACGATGCTTTAAAATAAATAAATAAAACCCTCATCATTAAAAGAGGTAGACTATTTTAAAGCATCGTCCTAGAACGTAGTTGTCAAGATTATAAAAAAGTCTCAATGTACAAATAGCTTTTGCAATATTTAGGAATATTTTGTTTGTTGGTATTATGAATATTTGTCATACCAAACATTCAGAATAGACTGAATAGCAAAATAAATTTTCTTGAATAATTTTTCAACAGTCATATTTGTACCATAAAGTAATTTTATCCAAATGTAAAATTTCAATAAACAATAATTGGTTTTCACAATAAAACTCTGCTTATAACACAACTATAATAAGATGGAAAATTTTAATGGGAAAGCTAAGTTTAGCTTCATTTCACCTTCCGCTTAGTGCAGCTTCTCAAATCTAACACTGTCAATTACTGGAATTGAAATACTTAACTACTGGAATTGAGTGAATCCAGGAATACTGAAACATTAAAGTACGTCATTACTACTTATTACTTGCCAAAACCTTTAGAACCCTTGTACGCACCCACATCACTAATGTACTGAAAATTTAGAATAGCTATATTTGTAGTGCAATATACTTCTAATATTTCCAAGATCTGGACATACAAACATAACACTTACCTCACGTTCGACAGGGCGATAGTCCACTTAACACACAAAAGGGCTACTCTCCATCTTGTATGTTTGGTCATTGATGGAGACCCACTTGGTAGACAGCAATAACACCTATACTGTTCCATGAACATTTAATGCATTATATAGTTTACGAGCCATTGGTAAATTAATATGAATGTTTAAATTGAATAATTTTATATTCATATTTATTTCTAAAGAAACTGAAATATTTCATATTAGAAGTATTTTGGTCATATAATGAGTTTTTAATGATTTTAGCGGCAGGAAGTGAACAAAAGATCTACCTGTTTGTTTTACAACTAAATAATCTTTTTTTTTCGAGATGGGGGAAAAATCTGGGATCACCTTGTTGGTATTGCTTCAAAATGAAGGGACTGTTTCTTATACTTCTCTGTATCAACCGGGCATCTCATCATACTATATTTCTCTTTTTCCTTGCATTATTTTTCTTATGTAGTTGTTAACCTCCTCCCATTTTTCTTTAGAGTCTAACATTAGAGGCACTAATGTATTCCACGGTCAGCACTCCATGTATCACTCCCTCTACCTCCCTTTTTTCTGCAGTCCATCTCTTGCAAGCAAAAAGTGTATGCTCCGGTGTGTAAATCTCATTGCAGTAATCACACAGCTCATCATCTGACAAGTGAAACCTCTTTAGGTACGACTTACTTAAAGCAATCAACCGTGTCCGCTCAAAGCTTGCGTGAGGTAGTAGTTGCATTCTCCATGTCCTCTATCGACCCATGCTCTAAGGTCGGGAATTAGGCGTTTGTTCCATTCAGCTTTCCCTGTGTCCTGGCTCCATTCCATTTGCCATTTGGCCATGTATTATTCTGTCCTACAACTTCCTTCCCGGTATGTTTCGGTTTCTTGCCTTAGCCTGCAGATCTATTGGAAGTGTCCCCGCCAGAACCAAAACTACTTCCGTAGAAACTGTACCATAGGCGCTGCAGACGCTCAAAGCCACTCTCCTTTGAGCTATTTTCAGTTCTTCTTTGTATTTCTTGTACTGAAGCGCTCTTTTCCATATAGGTGCTGCGTACAGCAGTACTGAAACCACTACTGACCTAAGCACCTTGCGCTTGCTCGCCCTTGCTCCTCCATCATTTGGCATAATCCTTGAAAGTGCTCCAGCCATTTTTTGTGCTTTTTTCTGAGACTTATTTTATGACAACTAAATAATCTAAGGGAAATTAAACTGGGCAAGGCTTATTAAATATGATAAAATCAAAAGAAAAATGTACATCATCATCATACTAAAGATTGTTACATAATGAAATAACCCTTACAATGCCACATTGATATGATTGTCAAGCATTACATTGATGGGGAGAGGACATGAATGTTGGACACTGTATCATTGATAGTTACTGTAACTAGACTGGACATTGAGGCTAACTAATATGTTTCATGTTTCATGCTTGTCACTCAAACCTGTTTAGTCCGTTATTAAGACAATCTTAATGTTTCTGCTGGATTTGAGGACAAATGTATTCAAAGACATATTGTACCTAAACAACCATGATCTTTATCCCTTATGAACACTTAAACTTCAAAAATTTCACGACCCCATTTTCAGTTTTGAAATTGATAGTGGATAAGATGTTTCCTTCCAGAATTTATAAAAAAATAGTAACAATGAAATAATAATACAGACAAGGAAATTTATTTGACTAACTTACTAATAAATATGTCCAATGTACTGTACATTAACAGACAATTAACAATTAATAAAGAGTCTAGTTCAGAGTATAATTAATAAATAAATACATTTCTTGGAAGTTTGGAAAAATAAATGTACACGTATAGGATGTATTTTATTTAAAGGTATAATTAAAATATATTATATATATATATTATATATATATCTATATATATATATATATATATATATATATATCCTATCGATCTTTAGTTCTAGTTGTACAGGTAATTCAGGTTTTAGTTTCTTTCTGGATAAGGATTAAAATATAGAAGAAACTAAATAGAGCTGTTATGCGATTATCACTGTACTTTTAGGGATATAAATCAATATAGCCCATAATATTATACATATTGCAGGGATTTAGTTTTATAAATTTTTTATAATTAAAAACATATATACTGTAGGCAACTTTTAAATCACATCACACTAAAAAGAGACAGTTTATAATGCATAAAAAGCAAGCTAACCTGAAGAAGTAAATAAAAAAATAACGGCAACTCAATTAAAATACAGCGTTCGTTTTTAACATGTATCTATAACGAACATTTTTTTTAAAAAGTTTATAAATATCATATTTATTTTATTTTTTATTATCGTAATACAGAAAGCAACTACGTTTTAAATTCTCTTCTAATATTTCATGATTAAATGTGGAACTATCAGACAACGTTTCTTTCAACTCGTTTAAATTAAATCCACGGAAAAGGCCGTTTGAAAGGAACAGATCTGTCAGAGGAGATTTACGACAAGAATTCGGTAAATGTGTTACTACTTTGCTTGTTAAAAAGGGAGGAAATGATTAAATTG
>NW_025780579.1:0-15868 GCF_021130785.1 Homalodisca vitripennis | reverse complement strand
TATATATATAGATTAGTATGGCAATGATTTAGACTATATATATAATAAGTTAGATATGATATTGGTGGCGTTCTGGCGCATCTTTTTGGGACAGTCCAGCAAAATCAATGTAAAATACTGTCCCCATTGAACAATAAACAAAAATCTAAGAAATCTAACAGGAAAGCACGAATGTTTAAATAAATCCGAATCTTTAGCTGTTTTTAACTGTTTCAATGTTATAGGCTTCTACATTTATAAGGCTGTGTTTAAATGAATAAAATCCAGAATCTTAATAAAAAATCTTTATTCTACAAAGTTAATTGTAACACAGTCTTTATCTTTAATAGTCTTCTTTCCAGTAACAACCAAGTGTAATTTTTCATTTTTGTTTAATTCTTTAATCTTTTTTTTCATCCAAAACAGTCAAAAATCTGTTCGGCAAATGTACTTTACAATCTTCCAACTCGGCAATTATTGTCATCCCGAACTTATCTTTCATTTTCTCCAAATTCAAGATTCTATATCTCTTTTTTTCTTCCAATTCATTTAACTTCTTATACTCTTTAAACTTACATTCTCCAATATCATTTAACTCTTTCAAGAACTCCATTTAAATAGAAAAAATTTAAAGACGGAAAAAATGAAATTTGCTAACAATCACTCGAGAAGTCGGGGAGAATGTGAGTAAAACCGCATTCTTTTAGAACTATACCACAATATTCAAATAAGATGTCAAATACACACTATTTCGAGAATATAATAGAAACTTATTAAATATGAAGGACAACGCCCAGTGGAACACTTCACTTCACTTTTAACAAGAAACACAGATCTTCACAGCAATCTTCTTACTTTATAAAGTCCATATCTTCTTTCTTCAACTTGCAAATACATTAGAATCTTCTAAATAATGATATATCTTGTTAAATTTCGTTAAAATAGAGGAGGATCACACATGGCTAGCTATACGTGGCCAACGCCCAGCAAGAGATGAAGACGAGATGTAGTGTTACCAACATGTTAAAATGAAATGTCTCAATTCCCTAGAACTGTTATAGTTTCCAATGTATATTAATATAAGTATATATCAATATTTCTTTCAAACCTTGTTGTTCAAAAACCACTCAACCGATTTTAATGAAATTTGGTACACATATAGTAAATACTTAACTCTTTCGACTTAACTTATCCATAAGGGTGAAATCATCCCCTATTTCTTAATATTCATAAAAAAATATAAAAAATTATCAGACAAATCTGAAACTTCAAAAACAAGCGAGTTCTACTTAAAATTTCATGAAAATAACAAAATGTTCAAAATCTACCCCAATCATCCCTTATATTTAAACTCTTATATCTAGAGAACTATTGGAGCTTTTCTGATGAAATTTGGTATATAGGTTCAGTAAATATTAAAGTATTTTGTAAAATCATCACTTCCGGTCCATGACCTTGAAATAGTTTTTTCCTAAATATCATCACTATTTTTCAAAAGTTTTTTACTGCAATTTAAAATGAATACTTTTAATCAATGTCTTTAACAATTCTGTAAAGTTTTAAAACTATCCGACGAATAATAGTGAAAATAACGCGATTTTTTACTGAATTTTCTCTAATATCGTTCTTAATCCACATCATAGGCTAAAAATTTCTCAGAAACCACAACCACATAACATGTCCGAGTTTGTAACAGCTTTTTGAAAATCCATATTGATAATTATATCGTTCTTTGAACCAGAAATATTTGTCAAACTCTTTGTTGTATCAATGACATAAATTAGGTCTATTCGCTAAAAATTCTTTAGGATTGTAATACATTTCCTTATTATTACAGTAAACTTTCTTAAAATCTTGATACATCTGATACATGATTCTGAAAAGACCTCCGGAAATGTTTAAATTTTGTAATTCATCTGGATAATAAGAACCGTTCAATTTTTACTCTGATATTTTTTACATCCAAACTATCAAACTTTGAAGGATTTTTTTCTCTTGATTATTCTGTCTATCTGTTTGAAAACCTATAATAACGGAACTTGGGATTGAAGATATTTCTATAAATGTTTGTAATATCGAACGAATAAGTTGTTCCGGAAATACCTTTTTGTTCAATACATTGCCAATCTAGAAAATTAAACATAATGTTTTGACTTTTTGTAATTTCATCAATCAATCTAATTTTACTCGTGGTTTTATAATCAATCATTGGAACTCTAATAAAAAAAATCTGTAATTGTTATTTTTTCCATCAACAGGCATAACATTTCCAGTTGCAGTCTTCAGAATCACATCATCGTCTTCTGCTCTTATAAAACTTAGATAAAATCCTCCTTTATAGATCGGAATAGTAACATTTTCAAAAAATCCTAATCCAAAATGAGATAAATTTCCAGCTGCTTCAAAAACACCAAATTTTAAAAAATCTGATTCAAAGCCATTAGGAGTTTGAGAAATAACATCACTTTTTTGAATACGAAATAGTTCCTTTAATAGTGCTTAATTGGCCACAGTTTTCGACTTCTTCTATCAATTTATTGTGTTTTTCTTACTTCAATCTTAGAAAATAAAAACGGTATAAAATTATCGATTAATCTAACATTATCAGTTCCAAGATATGCTTGACCATCATGTTTTGTTAAAGTTCCAGAAATATAAAACTGGAAGTTAGACGAGCAAAAGTTATCTCCAAAATCAATATTAAACTCAGTTCTTTTATTCGGTTCATTCAAATGTTGTTTACTAATTGGATAGAAATTTTTAAACTCCCGCCCTTTCAATATCACTAGCATATTTTCTGTAGTCCGCCATTTAATAAGAAGAAAATTTAGAAATTTTTAAACATCATGTATAATTTTTTTCATCGATCTAATGTACGTTTTTATAAGAAAAAGATATAAATTTTTAGTAAAATAATTAAAAAGATTAGAGTCATTTTTAATGATCTACTTCGTCCATATTCAGGATTCTCTTCCTTAAATTTTGCGATCTCGGTCACATATTTCAATAAAATTTTGCACAGGATAGTAACCCGCTATCTATAATATTGTTCCAATCAACTGTATCTTTATTTTCATCCAAAAACTCTATACTCAAGTGTTGATAGAGACAAAGAACAGACATATGATCTTTTTAATTGATAATGTATATTTTCTTGAATGAACTCTGGGGACAGAGTTTGATATTTTGCAATGTTATACCAATTCAATTTGTTTACGTATAATCTCATCATATCTTCGGATAATTCATATTTTTGAGAAATGTCATCCCAATGTTCTTTTTTCAAATCTCTTTCGTGTTGCATGATAAAAAGATCGAAAAGCACTGTAATGTCCCGCCATCTCTATTTATTAGGAAAAAATTTCAAAATCAAGTTTTTATAAATTGACTCTTTTTTTGAGTTACATTCAGCACATTTTCCAGATATTCTCTTAAACTCCATTGATGTTTGCATAGTATTTTATATCATTTGTTTCAGTTTTTGCCTTACACCTCACCTCACACAGTATATGAGCGCCATTTATATAAGGAAAATTAGTCATCATAGCCGCCTAATCCATTAAATCTGTTATCAATATTTTCAAAAGTTTTTATTAACATCTTCTTTAAATTTATTAAAGTTTTCTTCTAGTTTATTTACTTTATCGAGATATAAAGAGTATCGATCATCTATTCTTTTAAGTAATTCATTATTATGTGTTACTTTCTCATTGAAACGTGTACCAAAATTTTCAAAAAAGTTTACTTTCTCATTGAAATTGTGTATCAAAATCTTCCAGAATTTTGTTAATTACTTCACCAACTAATACATTAACATCATTTTTATATGTATTAAAGTTTTCTTCTAGTTTATTTACTTTAATCAAGTAATTCACCAACATCGTCTACTGATCTTCTATTTCTGGCTTCTAACTTGTCATAGACTTCTGTTGTAAAATCTTTAACATGCTGTTTATGATTCTCATAATTTTGTTTTAGTTCATTAAACATTTTAATAGGATCTTCTAATTGAATCATTACAACAACATCAAATGGATTAATTCCTTTACTAACACTGCTAATTCTTTTTCCTTTAAAATCTAAGGCATTTTTAACATTCGGATCATGTAAATCAACAATATCGATGTTTTCTGATAATTTTAGAGGTTTTAAAATTTGTTCTTTAACAACAACATAATGTTTGTCAATACCAGGTCGAACAACCGACAATTCTTTTCTTATTAGCCAAAACTAACATAATTCTTTTCAACTTTGATCGCTTCAGTAATTTTATCAGCTTTTTCGATATGAGACATTAAATTTGGTAAATTAATTTTTTTCTACGCCATCATCGACTTCTTTTTCCAATGTTTTTATTTTATCAGCAACTTCATTTGAACTCATGAAATTTGCAAGTTTGTTATCATATTCTGCTTTAAAATCTTCAATCTCGACAGCAAACATATCTGAATCTGGAAGGTTTTGTAATAAATTTTCTAACTTGTTATCAAACTCATTTCTCAATCTATCAAAATTCAAACTATTATCTACATTTTGAATAATTTGTGTTCCAAATACGTCAAAAATATTTTGTGAATCCATATTTATTAAGCAATAATTTGTTAACAACTTCTTTAAAATCTTTACCATTACTCAGTTCATTCAAAACAAAAACACATAAATGACCACAAAATTGGGGGATCTTTATAGTCTTGAATCTGAGAATCATTGTAGTAGACGCTTGATTTTTTCAAATATTTAATCAATTCTATAGGTGGTTTGTCCTCAATTCTTCCATACGAATCAAAATAACATGCATTCTTATCATTTTTTATAATAACAAATCCAATGCGTTCCACTTCCCATAATCGAGTCTAAATTCACAATTCCACATTCAAATTTTCTTAACTTTTTCAGGTAATGTAATCTCTCATGAAGATTCCTCTAAAATGTTTAATATTTTTGCAGATTTCTTCCAATTCTCCGAATGTTAAAGGTTTAAATTTTTTTTTTCAATGTTTGATTTCACGTAATTCAAAGTTTTTTCATCTAATCTAGATCCTGTAACATCTTCCAACTCTTTATCTAACCAATTTAAAATGTTTCGAACAATAGGAATCACATCTTTTTTAACGATTGGAGCAGCTTTACGAACATAAGGAACAACATTTTTAACGAACTGGAATATTTTCTCCAAAATCTAATAAATCTTTCAAAAGTCCACCATTTTTAAGTTCTTTCAACTGATTATAAAGAAAATTCTATTCTGGTTCCTTTATTGTTTTTTCTTATGTTTTTCGAGTTTATTGTATTGTCTATTTGTTAAAAATATCTTATCTTCGCCATTTTTTAGTTGATCTATTTTAAATTGAATACTAACGGGGTATTTTCTTCTTAAAAGCGGATTTTATTTTTTTCTTTCTGATTTTTGCTGAAGTTTACGTTCACCTCCATTTATATAGTTAAAATTTCAAGTTCTCTTCGATTCCCATTCCTAGTTTTCTCTTCAAAAACATTGCTCCAGCTGTTGGAGAAGCGCAACAAATCTTTCACCTAAACTAGCATCTTTTGATAAAAAATCTATCCATTGCCTTATCTTGCAAAACTTTATCTGCGATATGTCTGGAATTTGTGTGTCTCTATGTTTTGCATAAAAAATATCGTGTTCCATAGCAGCTTGATCTAATTTATTTATACCCAGGATCTCCTCTTTTTAGTCTTTTTTCGAGTTTTGTGCCAGGCCCCCAGATACTGATAAGTTGGTACGTGTAATTCAAAAGGTAAATTGTTGATAAAATCATTCAAAAGTCCACTACCCTCAATCATAGATGAACTTATTGCCGGCAAAACTCGTTTTTAAATATTTAATTCCATCAGGTTTTTCAATCATTTCATCAAGTTTGTTCGAAATAAAATCTTTAATCGCTTTCTTTTCGTTCAAAAAAATTGTTGTTTCCAGCCTTTTCTTGAGCATAAATATAATTAATAATTCCATCGAGTTTTGTCAAATCGTTCGATATATCTGTATTCAATCTTATTATCACTGTATTTTCTTACACCTGATCCTTCGATTCGTTTTTCCCAAATTGGTTTAATCAAATTGAGATATTTTTTACCTTTACTTGACTTTGGTTTCTTAGTTGATGGATCATTATTTTTGTAAATTGAATCAGATTTCCATAAAATTTCTGTATACTTTTTTTCAAGTCTTCTTCAGAATATAAACCGTCTTTTGGAAACATCAGTGCCTGTTAATAATCTCCATAAACCTTGAGTTCCTTTATATGTTTTAATCTTCAATAATTAATATCATTATGTTCAAAATTAACGGGTAAATTTCCAATCATAAAACTTTTCTTTTTTTTATCCCAATACAAACCAAATTTATCATCTTTTACTCTAGGAAGGAATTTTTTACCAATTTTACCAATTATTATATCCGTTGTTCCAGGATTTATTGGTTCAACTATGGTAGAGTCTTCAATGATTCTAGGTCTAAATGGTGTTGAAGATGGTAATTTTGGCAATTCAAACTCTTCTACTTCAGATTCTGGAATCGAAATATCAGCAAATTGTCGTACAACTGGAACCAAATTCATTAAATTTTGATTATCGCTTAAAAACATTTTCAATTTTGCCCTCAACATTTTTTATTGCAGAAGTTACAGGTTGATTAATTTTTTGAATAAGTTCTTGTTCTTCTTCATCCATTCGAATCTGTTCTTTAAATTCTTTGATTAATTTCTTTTCGATTTGATCAAGTTTTTTCGCTTCTTCTGAAGTTACGTTCGCCATTTATTTAGGAAAATTTTGAAACGTAAACGTGGAACGTGGAAAAACGTGAACACGAAACGTGAACGTAGAACGTAAAAACGTGAACGTGGAACGTAAAACGTGAACGTGGAACGTAAAACGTGAACGAGAACGTGAACCGAGAACGTGAACGAGAACGTGAACGAGAACGTGAACGAGAACGTGAACGAGAACGTGAACGAGAACGTGAACGAGAACGTGAAACGAGAACGTGAACGAGAAACGTGAACGAGAACGTGAACGAGAACGTGAACGACAACGTGAACGAGAAACGTGAACGAGAACGTGAACGAGAACGTGAACGAGAACGTGAACGAGAACGTGAACATGAACGAGAACGTGAACGTGAAACACGAACGTGAAACACGAAAGTAAAACATGAACGTGAAACGTAAACATGAACGTGAAAACGTAAACACGAAACGTGAAACGTGAACGTGAAACATGAACGTGAACGTGGAAACGTGAAACAGATTTACCGTTTTTCTGTTATTTTCATAATGTAAATAAAAATTAAAGATAATATAAAAATAATTGTAACAAATATTTTATCAAGTAGATTTGTCAGACCACTGAGCAGCATTTATATTAGAAAATTTATTCAGATATTTTACCATTTTTTTTAGGCTTCAAAGTTAGATTAATAGTTAAAAATCCGTAGTCTTCCTTCCAAATTTTTTATCACATAACTCAATAAAGTGGTTAAAACTCATATCAGATCCCACATAATTGTTATATAATCTTTCTCGAATAGTGATCATCTTGCTTAAAAATACACAACATATTCAGGTTATTTCTTATAACTTGTCTATCAACCTTTGAAAAGCATTGGGAAAGATAGATACAAGAGATATTTTTGTGACGAGACATTACGAAATATTCCTTAATAACGTCCTGATTTTCCAAAATACAAATCATCAAAAACGATTAAACGAATTGGGTTTACATTCGCTTAACGGAACTATGTCCTCGGAAGCATTATAAAAATGTGATATTTTTTTGTTTTAAGTTTTTTCTCAATATTTTCAAATCTTTCTTGTAATTTTTTATATGCGTCCTTGTTCTAAAGATTTACTAAAAACATACAAATTGGAATAAAGGAATCAACCTATTGTAGATAAAATTCAATAATAAAGTTGTTTTTTTTTTTTTTCCACATCCACTTGAACCAACAATTAACAATCTGATTGGTTGATCTTTCTTATTTTCTTCAAACGTTTGAAGTTTTATCTGATCTTTTTTGCTTTTAAAAATTTCTCCATTTAAATAGAAGATTTTCATCTTGAAGCAACGCTTGCGAAAATGAAGCTGTTCAAGTTCACTTCAGAAAGCTCTAAATTAGTTTTAAACTTGGAACATCCTATACACTTTAGAGGAAGAATCAAATTATTTTATCGGTTTAAAGCGGTTTTTATTCTGACAATTTTGTAATAAATATTAGTGAAAGTTCTCCTTATTGTATAGGATTTAGTGAGAAGAACATAACAAAATATTATGGTTTAAACAACAAAGGATATTATACTTTTGATCAAATTAAAAAATTCCCTTAAAAATTATCTTAAAACATTCAAACAATCAGATAAATCTTTAAACTTTGACGAAAACAAGTTTTGAAATGCAAAAAAATTATCTCTCTAATAAAATTCAAATAACAATCACCAGTAAGAATAATGTTTTCAGCAATTATTGTAGAATTGTTAGGGTTTTGTTCAAGAAACTATTGAGCCCAAATCAGGTATATTTAGGAAATAAAACGCCAAAATTTAGACCGTTCGATGTAATTGAAGTGCACTGCAATCTCGTTGAACCTAGTTTTGAAAATCATATTGCACATTTCTTACACAAAGAATCTGAAATTTTGTACACTTTTTTTCCAAATGTTGCTTATGGATCAAAAAATTAGTGAAAAACCGAATGAAATAGACTATATTCCAATTAGAAAAAATATTAAAAGAATTTCAAAAAAAATCGTTCTAACTATACAAGACTCTGAGGGGAAATTTATTAAATAATGAGAGTAAAACAACAATATATTTAAGATTGAAAAAGGAATAAAAATGAGTTGATGATGATGACAAAATTCAATATTTTTTACTTAAAAAACAAGGGGCTATTCGAATGGCCCCTTAACAATCTTCATCCTGACACTGTTTTTTATCAATGAATCTGGTCTTCATTCTCAAAATAAAAATTACTAGTTAAATTTCTTTTCTATCTAAATGGAGTCCGTTGTAGAACCTACTCAACAATCAACTTACATTCAATAATAAAGAACATTTGCACGATTGTTGACGAAAATAATGAAATTTGGTTTAAGGCTAAAGATGTTGCAGAAAAATTTTTACAATATGAAAATAACTAGACAAGCTATCATAAATAATATTGATAATGACGAGAAAATAGCCTTTAAATATATAAATTACAAGAGTCTATGCCATAGACCCATATCAAAATCTTCATCCTGACACTATTATTCGTTAATGAATCTGGCCTTTATTCTCGAAATAAAAATTTACTAGTTAAATTTTCTTTTCTATCTAAATGGAGTCAGTTGTGAATCTACTCAAATTCAATAATAAAGAAATTTTAACATTTGTTGAACGAAAATAATGAATTTTGGTTTAAGGCGAAAGATGTTGCAGAGAGGTGTTAGAATATATAAAGATACGAAGAAAGCAATTAAAGAACATGTCAAAGAAAAATATAAAAAAAGCTTCGAAAACATACATTCTGAAGGTAGGGGTGATTCGCCCCCGCCTTCAAACTTTCAAAAAAACACTGTTTTCATAAATGAAGCAGGCATATATTCTTTAATCTTGAAATCTAAAATGAAATATAGCAGAAATGTTTCAAGATTGGGTTTTAGAAGAAGTTTTACCAAGTATTCCGTAAATTTGGTGTGTACAAACTTGAAAACGAAAATAAGCAGTTAAAAGATGAAATAAAACAGTTACAAATTTCAGGTCAAATGAAATCCTTGAAAATAGAGAATCAAGAATTGCGAATGGAATTAATGAAGAGAGATATGATATGTAAAAATTTTGATAAGAAAAAGCACCATGTTTTTTGTATTAATTAAGAATGAATCACATGTGGGAATGGCCTTATTACGTTATCAGAGCTCAGAAACGAGAAATACCAAACCGATTAAAAACATCTAAAAATAAATTATCCTGAATTAGAGATTTTGTTCATTGATGACGAACCAAATTCTATCAATCTGTATAAACCAAATGAAAGAATCTTTGAATATTTTTAAATACAAACGGAAATCATTTTACTACAAATATGGCAGAATCTCGACTGATTTATAGAATATCTCAATTACACGATGAAAATGTTTCTAAATTTTACTAAAAACTCTCGATTTATTATATTTTGTTTGTAAATGTTTAGCATAACTAGGTAACCATTGTAAAATCTTTTTTTCATATTCACAAGGCATTTCGTTTTTATAACTTTCGCTGAAAATTTTTTTAGCACAATCTTTGCAAAAAGCATCTTTTTCTATCTTTACTATACTGCCAGTTATTAAATTCAGAAATATTTTTAATTTCTTTACAAAAGTAACACTTTTTCTCTTCTAAAGTTAATTTGTTCATTTTATCATATAATTCCTTACAATAACAGTCTTTTCTATTCTCTTCTTGACACTTTGTACATTTCTTTTGAGACCTCCATTTATATAGAACAAATTATTACACGATGAAAATGTTAAACTCTTGAATTAATGATATTTTGTTTTGTAAATGTTTTTGATAATTATTTAACCATTTTATAGTTCTTCCACATTCACATTGAGTATCTTCATAATATAATCTATGAAGATTCTTCTTTACACAATCTTTACAATATGAGTCTTTCTTATCTCTACTATAGTGATCACTATTAAACTCTGAAATTTTTTTTAGTTTCTTTACATTTAAGACATTCTTTATCTTCCAAAGTTAATTTTTCTATTTTATCATATAATTCTTTATGATATTCCCTTTCACAATCTTTGCAATTATAATGCATTCCATCTTTCCTATTTTTATCTTATAAAATTCATTTAAATCTTTAAATTCTTTGCACTTTGTACATTTCTTTTGATGCGCCATTTATATATAGAAAATTTATATTACAGTTTTGACTTTCTTTCAATTCATATTCATAAAACTTTCCGGTTATTTCTTCATTATTTAAATCTTTTATACTATAAGTTACAGGATCTGTGTTATTAATTTGATAAATCACAAAGATTTCTCTTGACCAATTGTTCTTATATTTGTTCGAAAATGTTTGTTTTTTACTAACAATTCTTACATGATCATTGACTTTAAATTTAGTTTTCGTGTGTGAATTTCAGGTGGAACATACTTGAAAACGGTCTCTAATAACTCCTTTTTCTGCATCCTTATCTACGTCTTTCGGTTTCATTTTGATTGTGCTGTGAACTGTATCGTTATAATTGTTTACGATTTTTTGAAGAATATCGATCCATTTAAAGTTTTTATTAATCTCAAAAATTACTTTCATTCTCTCATTTTTGAGTTTCTGTTATATCTCTCTACAATAATTGATTTCTCTTCGTTTTCAGTATGATAAATCTTAATGTTGTATTTCCTCAAAACATCGTTAAATTCTTTATTTTTAAACTCTAAACCCTTATCTAGTATGAAGTAGGTTAGGAGGTTTTGTGATTGATCCTTATGGCATCTTTATACTATATCTTCGAAAGCTTTTGAAAATATCCTTGCCGTTTTTTCTTTTGATAGCTCTTGACCAAGCATATTTTGAGAAAGTATCAATAACATTTAACATATACTTAAATCCATCATTTTGATCTGAATAGTTAGACATTATAACTAAATCTGCTGCCCAATAAATCGTCCAATTCCTAATGTTATAATTTTTCCTCTTTTTAAACTTCTTTTTCGTACCGGTGCATGAATTTATCGAGCTTCAATCTCTATCTCATCTTTAGTCTTCAATTCTTGCTTAACAGGTTTTGGATTTGGATTCTTTATAAACTTACTCTTGTTTTGTCTTACATTTTTGAACATTTTGCAGCAATTCTATACAATCCATTTTGAGTTTGAACGATTTTTGAATCTAATATTTTTCGTTTTTCTTTTTACACTTGTGACTTGTGAATTAAATCATCTTCCATTTACATATCAAAGTTTCCAAGTTTATTTAATTCGTCTAATATATCAGATTTTGCTTCATTTTTATAGCCATATACGGTACTGTATCGATCTTATTTTCTAGGACAATTCTCTTTATCATCTTTAGCGTTCAGTGCCAGATTGTTTTATGGTAACAGTGTACAACTCATGTTTATAACTTTTGATGACTGTCATCTCCCTAAATTCTTCTTTATCTTCGAACAAACATCTCTTCAAGTTTTTCGATATTTATTGTTTTATTTACAACGCTTCTCTTAATTCCTTTACACCTAACTGGGTTTTTATCTAGATATTTGTACGAGTACATCTTAGACCTTAAACCACAAAAATTCTTCTAAAACTTCGCTATTTAACTCATCTTTGAATTTCCCTATTACCTTCTTATTTTTAGTAGTGAAACATTCATGATCTTTTGGATAATCACTTGTATCAAAGTCATCTATATTTTCTTTAATAATTTTAAAAGGATCTCGTTTCAATTCTAGAAAGAAAATAACTGTCTGTATCGATGTAACACAGATTCAAATCTGGATCAAACTTCTTTAATTTGTTGTAATAAAACTCGTACATTAGCAATTTTGAGAGGTCGAGAACTGAAAATCCTATGTAAATCGGTTTTGTTAAATTTAACCTTTTGTTTGTACATGTGACTCGCTATAACAGTTGTCGTCAAAGATGTTAAAGCATTTGAAAATTTGTTTTCTTAGCTTGTTTCATTGAAAATTCTTCATTTCCAAGCTTAATATCACATCTGTTTATCACATTTTCCATAGATTTTTCCAAAAACTGAGTTGTTCATACAGCTTATAAAAGTCCTTTTCAAAGTCGCTTGTAGCTTTTGGTTCTCATGTTTGTGTTAAAATCAATGTTATTCTTTCATAAAAGGCTTTCTGATCGAATGCAATAACTCTATTCACATGTTTCAAAATCATACCTTGTTCCAAATAGAACTTCAAAATTTCTCGAATGAACAACGTATTCAGTTTTATCCAGTAGAGTTGTGCAAAGTTTGTTTTTAAAATGTTCTGGAGCAAGAGGTAAATCCTTGTGATGTTCGTGTAAATTTGTTGGATATCCAAGATCGACTTCGAGAATATAACCATAATCTTCGTCGCCAGTGAGTTCTAAAATTGTTTCTTGCCACTCTTCTTTTGTATACGTTTAGGATCCATCCACTTGATATCACTAAACGGCAGTTTTTTGCATAAGACCATACCCATAAAGGTTGTTTGCATCGAGATAGAGTAAATAGTTTTCGGGCTTTGTCTTATCAAAATCTTTTAAATATTTGTTATTTGCTTTCACATATCGTTTAATACACTGAGAAATGCCTTCCGCGAATACCTTTTTCGATCATCAAATACATATTATAATCACTAATTAATTGTAATTCTATCTTCGTTAATTTTAACATAGCATCCCATGCAAAGACTGGGGGAGCTGTTAGATAGTGTGCTGGATCAAGCTTATAACAATTCAAACAAATATTCCTAAAATTTTCAAAGATATCAGCGAGCAATAGAACATCTTGAATGTTATAGAGATCAGAGTAATTTCCTAGATTTTTCTCTCTTTTAATTTGTTCCAAACAGTTTAAGTAGTGTTGAAAATCTTTCTCAGATATGCTCTCATCTGTCAAAAGTGAAATAGAAATCTTGAATTCTCAATTCTTCTGTGTAATCAAGTTTTTCAATACTGTCGATAAATTCATAGGGAAATATTCCTTTTCCAGATAGAATTTTAAAAATCTCGTCGTCGTCATTTGGCTGTCTTTCTATTATCTCATTCAATATTCTTCCATCTTGTATAAAATGATTTGTATGTTTGAAGTCTTCTCTCTTTAGATTTTTAGCTAACTTTTCTATAGACGAGGCCATGAATCTGAACGTGTCTACAAACGAAAACTTGATGAATTTTCTTTGGCTTATCACCTTCGAATTCATAGCCATATCCAGAAATTTACAGAATAATTTATATATTTTTCATCGGTGTTTGCAATCAAATCAACATTTTCCATATTATTTAGCCAATTCTTTTATGTACAAATGAGTATCGTAATTTGACATATTGTGGCAGAAAACGGGAATATTCTGAGGAAATTTCAAATTTAGATTGCAACATGCATGAGCTGCGCCTCGAAACTTGCCCGGTTAAATGACAATGATCTCTCACTTTATTATAACTCTTATCTTTCCAACTATCAGGAGTAAAACCATACTGAATTGACCCAACATCATAAGCAGGACCATTCACAGATATGACAAACGTTTGAATTTTGATATGAAATTTCTTCTTCTTCAGTTAATTTCCATAGGTTTTTTGTTCTTAGAATTATATTTTGTAGCTATGTATTTCGATAATTTATTGAGTTCTTCAAACAATTTTTGCAGGAACATTTGGCAAATCTTCTTCATTTTTTGCTCGATAACATATCGGCTTGTACATACGATTGGTCACATTTGACACTAAATATAGAGTAAAACCATAAGGAATGTGCTTCTGAATCTTGGTTGTAGTCGATCTTTGTGGATTGTTCTTGCATGTCGGAATTTTTTCTAATATGCTCTCAAAATCCATATAAATAACGTACGGATGGCTAAACTTCTTTTGATAATTAGTAAATTTAGTTGTTTGACCTGGAAATGGCATAATAGGTTTGCATACTTCACGTTGCTTGCAAATTTCTAAATTGATCTGTTAAATCTCCAGATTTGTAGAAATGGCTTAAACATCTCCTACATAGAAATTTCCTTTGTTCATGTTTAGTATAGCTGAGAAACTAACTCAATCTATTTAAATCAGTTATCAAAACAAAATGAGATTTGTCTTCTTGTTTTACATACAGTAGATCAATATTTTTTTAATTCTGCATCATATTTTTCAGAAATTTGTAAACGGAACAACCTTAATACTTTCATCAAAACTGTAGACATTGATAGACATTTTTGGATATTTGCACTTGGAATTGTAACTTCGTTTCTCAAATAATTGTATATCTTTTAAGGACATTGGATACTCGAAACCTGAAAATATCTCGTCATTTACAAATTTTTCATATTGTTTTGATCTTTCGCAGTCTCTTTCGGGTTTTTCAATAGCACATCGGATAGAATAAATAAAGCAATAATCATCTTTATTTTTGATATTTATACAAGCTTTTTTATCTTTGATTTTCTTTGGCAAATCGATATATGATCCTGCGTTCATCATTTCGTGTTTGTTAAGGCTCAAAACTAGTTGTTTGCAGCTTTTAAATGTCCATGCCAGAACCCTTATTTGGATGATTTGTCTGTTCTCGATGTGTTAATTTATTAAATTGCTTAGTAATAAAGTCGTTTACGTCAAATATTTCGTCTGATTTTATAGTAAAGTACATTGGACACGTTTGTGTTTCACCGTTCACTAAAGTTCGTTCGTATTCGCATTCTAAAGATAAATAACCTTTCATATTTTTAACGGTTTCTTGAAATTTTTCTATTAAACTTTTTAATCTCCGGCCTCATAATTGATAGATATTTGTAAATTGACATGAACTTATCGTTTTAAATTCGTTAAAATGTATTGCTTGAAAAGACCGTGTATTGAGGATAAAACTTCTACATCAATGATATTTTTAGGTTTTTCGTTAAGAGTTTTATCAATTTCTTCGATCATTTCAGACTTAGTTTTATCGTTTGTTTCTAAGGACAATTTTTCAGCGATTGATTTGAATTTTTTCATCATTAAATAGATTGAGATCTTTTTTATCTTCCTTAAAGCTTTTTCTTTAATTCACGCAATTTTTCTATATTGTACATCTTTTCGTGACCATCGATTTTGATTCTCTTTAGCCCAAGTCCTCAAATAATTTAGTTCTTTTTTCATAAATATCTCTATTTTTCAGATGATTCTTCGAATTATAATGCCGAGTATAGTGATGTTCAAAA
>NW_025780578.1:0-43668 GCF_021130785.1 Homalodisca vitripennis | reverse complement strand
TAAATTGTTGTTTCCCGTTGTAATAACAAATTTTTTCTAGTTTTTAATCTATTTATTTTAAATATGAGAATAAAGTGGGAATGAAATAATGTAATCTGTTTAACGTCTCATTGTCAACGTGAAAATACGTAACTTTTACTACTTTGGATTGAGTTGCTAGGCTATAGAAAAAAATTTAAGAATTATTCATTTACTACTTTTTATTTTTCTGTTGGCTGCAAGTACAAGTGGATTACAAATTAATGACATTAGTGATATACTAGATGACGATTTAAAATTCCAGTGATGAAGAGATCGATTTGCCTCCTCCATCTGATCTAGGCCTAGACAGCTCTAACAATACACATATCTAATCAAACAAATATGTTTTAAACATTAAATTATAAAGTAAAAGTGTAACAACTATAATGGTGTAACAAAAACCATTGTTTTATACCTTGTTTTAACTCTACTTTTAAAGTCTAATCATAAAAAATCATGCATTACCCTATTTTTTCAAAATAAAAAAAGTGTTAGTTTAAAAAATACAACACTGTACTTTAACTAAACATTTGAATACAACCAGATAGAGTAATTAGCACTTTTTAATGAGTCCAGAAAGGGTTAAAGTAGTCACAGAAAACCTGTAACGTAATTTTTTTACTACTGATGCAATTTTACAGTACAGATAACATAACATTGTTTGGTTCATTGCTATCCATATTGCTATCCAAAGGTACATTTACTGCTTCGTAAGATTAGTTTTTTATAATGGCTGCTTGTAATTTAATCTAAACTTGTGATTATATCTGTGAAGTCTTATGTGTCTTACCTGGTACTAATCAACTGTATGTTATCAGGGTCACATGGGATCCCCGGTATATTCTTCCAAGTACGACACAAGTGCCCTCAAGATCATGGTTTCCGAGGAACGAGAACCCTTGGATCAGTTTCTTAGGTTTAGGTTTATGTGCGAACAGTAGGAGGGAATCTTTGTTACCGTGCAGGTATGTCACTACAGTTCCAGTTCCACAAGTTTTTTAAATATCTGTTAATTGATGATGGTTGCTGCGCAGCAAGGCCGAAATACTGTATTTTAGTTACAAATTTTGTTCACATTATTTTTGAACCATGGTGGTGAAATGAAACTGATGTTAACTTAAGATGATTAATGTCTACATTTAATTTTGGGGATGACATAAAAGTCATTTCACCATCAATATAAGAAGTACAAGGTGTGTCCAAAAAGTATCCGACCTTGACATCTGGCATGAACTGACGTTACTCGGCGTCAACGGCAATCTGGTCCCCTTCAAAGTACTCCCCTCCACAAGCCCCTACCTTATTCCAACGCTCCTCCCACTTTCAGAAATACTCCTTAAATTCATTTTGCGGAAATGGCTCACAGGTCCTTCGTCGCATTTTGTTTTTATTTGTTCAATATTGTCAAATCTTTTTTCCTTTCAAAGGAATTTTTCAATTTCGGAAATAGCCAGAAGTCATAAGGATCTATGTCCAGGACTGTAGGGAGGCTGTCGTAGTTGGTTGATGTCGTGTTTGACCAAAAAGGCTGAATAAGGTTTAGTCGTGCAGGATTTAGTCACACGGCTTGTCCACAGTTCAGGTCGTTTCCTTCGCAACTGCATCTCGTAGCCACCTTAGGACCTCAAGATAATACTCCTTATTCACTGTCTGGCATGTTGGAGCATATTCATGATGAACAACGCCATCCTGGTAAAAAAAAAAAACTGTCCAGCATTGTCTTGACATTGCTTCGACTTTGTCTTGCTTTTTTTCGGCCGTTGCTCTTCGCGAGTTTTCCACTGTGAAGATTGAGCCTTTGTTTCAGGGTCGTAGCCATAAACCCATAACTCATCACCAGTAATAACTTTTTTAAATAGCCCCGGGTCACTTTTGATCAAATCCAGATTGTTCTCTGCGATTTCAAGTCGAACAAATTTTTGCCGAAACACGGTAATTTTTAAATCTTCATGTAAAATGTTACAAACTGACGATTTTGGTATTCCTAAATCTTCTTCCAGCTCTCGGACAGTCAATCACCGGTTTTCATTAATTGCTGCACGAACATGTTCAACATTTTCAGTGTTTCTGGCCGTTGAAGGCCTGCCAGATCGGTCATCCACTCCTCCACTGATATGCGGCCATTTTTAAACCGCCTAAACCACTCTTTTATTTGGTTTGTATCGCCCTTAGGAACACGTCCAACATAAACTTTCCGTATCATAGTAATCGTCTCTGATGCTGAAATGGCCAAGTTTTTGGCAAAATTTAATGCAAATGCGCTGCTCAAACACGTTCAGTCATATTGAAATGCGACGCACACACACGCCAGTTACTGTACAGAACAGAGCGCTGTGACTCACTGAGTGACCGGATCGTAATTCAACTGCCTAATAGTGGGAAGGAGTAGGATCGCCCCTCCCCTCCAATAATCGGTTTCGAGCTATTCGGTTACGCCACGACGCCCGCCTACTGGTCGGCGGTTGGAATACTTTTTTGGACAGACCTCGTATTCAATAAACACTATGATGAAATTCTAGTATTTATAGAGTCCTATGAACGGGAATTATATTTTGATAATCTGGACTGAAATATGGATTAAGACTTTAGAAGAGCAGCAGTATGTTATTTCAGGTTACAACATGTTAAATACAACCAAGACTTAACCAGGCTGGAGATTTTTTTATGTATGTGAACACGCAACTCACCTTTTGACCACCAACTAATAACACTGCCTACTGTCAAGATGATTAAACTGGAAGTGCTGTCATCTACTAAGTTTAAGGTTAACTAAGAAATTTGGAAAACATATTGAAATTGTCAGATGACCCATTTTTTAATCCTAATTTGTATATGTATTTTCTTTATAGGGCCAACTAGGCAAACTCATATATGGCAATGAAAATGTCCTCAAGTTGATGATTGAAGTTGTTTTCTGAGACCTTTTATACATACACATTTTTATCGGAACTTCAGGGCAGGCAAAACTGGACTATTGTGTTGGAAATGTAATTGATTCAAATGAGAAATGCATGTTCTTACACACGCACAATCTGACATAACAATCGTGTTCAAATTTTTGTATAACCTTTGAATCTCTTAAATATGGATACTGAAATAGTATATACCTGATATATGACTAACTTCTGTTCGGGAAAATATTGTATGGCTCTAGCGTATTACATCATAAATGATGTAACTAAGAAGACTATGACGTTCGAGTTTAAAAACTGTGTGCGAAGTTGCAGGTAAGTGCTAGTGTATGAAGAAAACAAATGTAAAAAGTACCAAAGTACTGTACAATGTGAATAAAGTAACCAAATATATTGAAATGGCTGAAAACTTATTATATAAACATGAAAATTAAACACACAGACTTATTTATGAAAACAAGAAAACATAAATATATATTAGTCTAAAACCGATTGTCAAGGGAATAAAAGGACTGAACCGGCCGACAGGGGTGGTGAAGAGAGTTTGCAAGTGATAGTGGTATGCACGGTAAGTCCCGTCAACAACATACTCAGCAATATGCATGATTGATTTCAGGTTTTATCAACAGTATAGTTCAATACTTAGTGAAGCTGTCGTTCAGAGTCATGCGACCACAATCCAAGTACTCCAGCATGAGTACTAGCACATTTCACAACGATTCCACCGGGATGCCAACTCCCGTTATCTCCCTGGGGAACCATGAGGAGTCGCCACCTTCCACTGTCATCCCCACAGAGTCATGAGAAGCACTGCAACAACCACACTATTAAGTATTCTACATCTTCACTTCACCTGTCCTACCAGAAAGAATCTCCTACTAGCTCAAGAGTTTTTCTTCAAACTCTCTTCCACTGTTTTAATTTAAGATGATGAATAACCTCCACCGGACTCCACCTTTATTTGATAACTCAGTCTGCGGTACTGCTTACTATTATTCTCCTGTAAATAAGTCAAGCATATAGATATGTTGTATATAATTAGGTATTGTAAATATTATAGCGTTTTGTGAGACAAGAACAGTAAAAGTGTGGTATCTTTTACCTCCCATTTCAGACAAAATTCACCCATAAGGCATTTATGTGAAATTACTACAGGAATGATACAACGTTTACGCTCTTTCATGCTTAATTGTAATTTTCATCAAGAGCAACACATTGTATTTTGTTGAGTTCTTTAACTTTAAACGGATTTATACATCACTACGCTAAACTTCACATCTGATTACTGTATATACAGTATACAGATAAAGTATAAAGCTAAAAAAACATGAATTGATAGAGAACAAGTTCGTGCAAGGTACAACGATGAGTGTATTGTGTGTTCTGAAATTCAAATCCAGTTGGGCTTTTGGGAAACAATAGTTATATTTCTCGGAATGTTAAGAGTTAGCTAAAAGTTATCTAAGGTAGTAGTAGAGGAACAAAAATCTATAAATGAAAAAATTACTTTGAATTGAATTGTAATTTAATAATTATATAAATTCTGATAATTATTATCAGTCCAGAAATTCAAAATTTCAACAGCCAGTACATAGGCTGCAATTATAAGGTTTGTGCAACAAATTTGCAACGTAATGAAGAACATTTTACACGTTTGTTGTAAAAATGGTCTATTTCAGACAGACTTGACACGTTGCAAATTTAAATGTTTGTTTCCACTAAATTATGGTAAACAATGTAGCTTCCCTTGACCTTGTTTAATAAGGTCACCCCATTCCTACTCTGATCAATGATGGCTTGAGATCACCTTATCTGCTTACGGAGTACATGGTAGGCTGTAGTATAAGTTTGTATGTAGCTATATAAAATAGTTTATATTTTGTCATTCATGAAGTCTCTCAGAGCCTTGTACATCTCTGATACAAACAGAATATTGCATTCTTTGTTAAAAGTTTGTTATTGGACAATGGAAGAATTGAAAGGGTAATAGAATTTCGGACATTTGCCATTGTTACATTTAAAAAAAAATTACAACACTACATTTCCAGGATTGAATGATACAACACTATTCAATCCTCGAAATGTAGGATTATAATTTTTTATAGAATATTGCACTTATGAGAATTTTTAACTAAATCCTGTATAAGAATTGTCACTTCCTAAAAACACTTTACCGCTATTCCTTGCTCTTGATCTAAAACCCGAGTGCAGCGGGGAAGACGGTTGAGGGCCTGGCCTGTACAACCATCACTTTGCCTCAGCCACCCGTGGAACTAACACAGACCTTCACTATCATGTCTGAAGGTACAGAGTTTGAATCTTTAGATGGACACATCAGTCTGAATTTTGTTACTTTCTTCATGTTACCAAATTGTTTTTTGAAAAAAACTTAATCTCCCTTGGTTTGAGTAGTTGGTGTATCCTTATCTCTTTTTTGGCAGTGAAAAAATTTTAAAAACACTCGGCTTGGTGTGCCTGGTTTTTTACTGTAAGTCATTTAATTCCCTTGGGATATTTCTGGAGGTAGTTGTCAGAGTTTGTGGCCTGTCTTTGCGGTGCTACTTCTTTGACAGTAAAAGCTTATCATTACCATCTCTTCCTTTGATATCTTACTCTCTGATGATACTGGAAGGCAGGAACTGTGTTTCCGCTGGATAGGAAGACTCGAGATGTGGCAAATTGCGATACTGGGGAGTGCTGAGCCAGTCAGAGTCTGTGGGAACATGGCAGCGGCCAGCTTTGAGATCAGCCAGATACTCTGCTGAACTTCTCCTTCTACCTTATCTTCTCATGGAAACACCTTGCCTATACTGTATGAAGGAACCGTTCTGAAATCCTGTTATCTTTTCAAACCTTCCATCATCAATAACAAACTTCAAACAAAGAATAACAACACTACTCAATTCTTTTCACTGTATTCACACAAGCATACCTACTATCAGCTGTTAAAAATCTATTTAATATGGTATATTTTTGGCCAAAAAAGAAAATAGATATAGCAATTTGTTTTTTTTTAGATAACATTTTATTGGTAGTAGACAAAAACTTGGTTGGAATAGTTTTTGATTATATCACAAGAGAACCGCACATGATATACTGCAGGCATGTGTATATGGACATCAAAGAGTATGTCGAGGTCTTGACATAGTATAGATTGCATTGCATCTATACAATGTCAGACCATGTAAAGAGGTTAATCATGAAAGTATCAATCATACTACAGTAGAACCTCGGTTAACCGAGGTAATTGGGACCGAGGGTACCTCGGATACGGCGAACCTCGGATAACACGGAACGTAACCTAAAAATCGTTACCGGGGCTAAAAATAGCTCAAGATATACTAAAACATGAACAAAAGTTATTAACTGAACTGTTGTTTAGTTTATTAGTACAAGAAATGTTATTAGTACGCAATAAAACGTGAGAGGAAACGGTAACACTCACAATACTAAACACTGTTTTAATATAACACTCAATTTAATTGCACAACTGAATACGTATGATATAGGCTACACAATGTACAGAAGTTTAGTTACAGTACAGTATTCCTGTTTACAAAATTAAATCAAAGAAATGAAAATTAATTTACTGTACATTGTACAAAAATAAACAAAGTAAGCTAATCTTTTTTCCCAAAGAAATCATCAGTTATTGTTTTTTGACTTAGATTAGAGGATCTTAGGCTAGCCGCCCTGTTGCGCCAGCGTCGCAGCCAAACTAAATCGTTTGTTGTTGCGGTTTCTTGTTGTTCAATGTATGCCAGTGCTCCCTCGATCGTTCTTAGACCTTCTGTATGTGATATTTTCTCAGTCGCCCCATCAGGTTCATCGCTGTAAAAAAAACTTTTGTTTTACGTAACCGTAACGCAATCAAAAGGCAGCAGTTGGAATTGGTATGAAATTAGTTTTGGATTGATGAATGGGCAACATTTAACTAAAGTGTAACAAATATACTGTAGTTGTGTTAAAAAATTGATGTTGGATTATGTTTTTTATGTTAAAAATTTTGCATAAATAAAAAATCAAAAACTTACTTGTCATCATCTTCTGGTTGGTTGAGCATCTGGATAATCACGTCATCAGTTAGGGCCTGATCCTCATCTCCATTGATCCATTCACTGATGTCCTCTGCACTGATGGGCTCAGCCACTGGAAAGGTGGTTACAAAGATTCACAAGCTCTTCATTTTCAGGAGGACATGCTCTTGGCTGGTTTTCAGGAGCAGCTGTCTCTTGGCGGCTTGCCTTTTCAATTCCGAAAAGTTTGCGCCATGACCTTCTTATAGTGTCCTCCCTAACGTTATCCCAAGCTTCTGACACCCAGTAGACAACATCTTTCATTGTGATTAACTTGAGAGCATCAGTGGACACCCAGCCCGTCCTCTAGCTTCTCCAGTAGATTTCTAAGCAGCCTCTTTTTGTAGTTTCGCTTAAAAGTTTCTAGAACTCCCTGGTCTAGAGGCTGGATGAGGGCAGTAACGTTTGGAGGCAAAAAATAAGGCTCTAATGCCATCGCTGACTAGCTCATCAGCATCTGGATGGGACGAAGCGTTGTCAAGAATAAGAAGGGCCTTGCGAGGGAGTTTTTTGTTCTCCAAGAAAGCTTCAACGACTGGAACGAATTCCTCAAAAAAACCATTGTTTGAAAATCCGCGAGTCCATCCATGCGTTTTTCTGGTTTGTGTATGTGCTGGGAAATGTGTCCACATTAGTATTTTTAAAAGCACGTGGCTTTTTATACTTGCCTATTACAACTGGTTTGAGTTTCAAACTTCCTGCAGCATTGGCACATCCTAAAACTGTAACTCGATCTTTAGATTTCTTATACCCAGGAGCTGATGTTTCCTGCTGACTGGCTAAAGTTTTTGAGGGCAACATTCTGAAGTTAAGGCCTGTCTCATCACAGTTGAATATTTGATCGGATGTAAGGACCCTCACTCAAAATCAATTTTCTTATTTTTTCTTCAAAAACTGTCACATCAGTTTCATTACCTGAAAGTTTTTCCCCAGATATATTAAGTTGCCGCACTCCATAACGGTTCTTCCATCGCATTAACCACCCGGAACTAGCGGTAAAAGGTTCATCGCCATCGCCAAAAGATTTATGGAAATCTAGCGCTTTTGCCTGCAAAATAGGCCCACTTATTGGACTTCCCCTTGCTCTCATTTCCGAAAACCATAAGAATAAAGCCTCGGAAGTTTTTTTCATACTCACACTTTTTAAACGTTTTTCTCTCTGAATTGCAATTGGAATTTAAGCTCTGAGCACCCCATTTTTCTAACTCAGCCCTCTTCCTCCTCCAATCTCCGACGGTAACCTCACCAACACCCAAGTCTTTAGCGACTGTTCTTATTGACTCACCATTGTCCAGACGACGAATCGCATTTAGTTTAGTCTCTAAGGACACAACGACACGTTTGCGTTTAGCACTCATTTACACCTACTGTAACTGCACTTAAACACACAATAAAAAAACAGTGATAGACACTTGACTTGTAAAAGTAAACAAAGGACTGCCACTGAGACGAAATGGCGTCTTCGGGCAGACCGATGATGCACGAACACATCCGAGCTGAAGCTGTACACCAGGACAGCCCACTAGATGCGCAATAAGCTACGGAGTCGAATCGGGGGTGGTGGGAGGAGAGCGAGTGGCTCAGTCCGCGTCTCGGCATTGAAACAGTTCGCATTGGTCCGGCGGCGAGCGGTGTCGGGTTACAACACCTGCAGCTGCTCTGGCGAGCGGTGTCGGGTGACAGTGCCGTATGCATTCGGCAAAGATAAGCGCTAAGCTACGCAAATATTTGGCCGAGGAAACACAACAGTTGCCAACAATTTACTGTACAGTAGTTTTAACGCATTGCAGGCTAGCGTGCGTATTGCGATAAAAGGAGCACCCAAACGCTCATTACTGTACGTAGTTTGTGCGTGTTTCTTTTGCTTTTTTAAATAAAAAAAATCGTCCGAGGACGGCCTCGGTTAACCCGGAGTCTCGGTTAAGCGAGGCTCGGTTAACCGAGGTTCTACTATCACTGAATTTTTAAAATTAAAAAAAAAGGCACAACCTGTAAACTCTACTTTACAAACTATGAAAGAGTTGCAACGGTTTTCTTTTAATTTTAGTTTTTAGTACTATGCAAAGCAATATTATACGGTAGAACCTTACTTTTAAAATATTGTCATGATTGTGTAACCACATATTTTATATTGTCAAACCAACAGATAATTTTTAATTTTGGAACACTGATTAATACAACTTTTCTATTTCCTAGATTATCCATTCTTATTAATCAGTTCTTCAGTTACACATATAGCCCTACTATATCGATAATCGGCTGTGAATAGCATCAGAAAACTTATATGTATTTATATTGGTTTTGTAAATAAAATTTGTTGAAAACAATTGTTTTTCTTTATTCCTTAGAACCATAAAAACCTATGACTATACAAAAAACCACAAGAGAGTGCAGTTGAGGGAGGAGCCTATTTTGCCCGTGGCCTTGGAGCGGCCAACGAGAAACTGAGCGACGTTGCCCAAACTTGTTCCCCGCTGTAACCACAAGCCGCGCGAGTCCAGCGTTCTTAAAATACTTAACCGTTACGCTCGAAAGAAATGTTAGAGCTGTCTTGAATTAATTAACTACGTATTACAAAATATTACTCATATACGAAGATCGTAGGATTAAAATCTTTAGCCGAAATATAAATTAAAAAGAAAACATAAAAATATGGCAAAAACGTTAATTTCCCGTATTTAACAGTTAGATAATGCCATTATCACTGATATATAATAAGGCAATACATGTTTGCATAGTATAATCATGTATGTTTAATGGATTTTTCAATTTGGTAAGAAAGTTATCAAATACATCTGAAATATATGTTCTTTTCCATAAATATACTTATTCAGTACATAACGGTGGGAATTGTTGCCGCAACGGTTTTGTTACGCACTTCGGTTCTCATAAATTTATAACCATTTGAAAGCATTTTTCCTACCTGGCTATTAATAGTCTTGAATCTGTGTTATGTAAAATTGTTTTCACACGTGGGTGATTTAAATATTTAAACTGGCTATAGTTGAAAAATCATACAGCACATGTATTTTTATAATATGAATGCACTTTCTTATAAAATTCTAAAGTTTTCTATAACATCCAATGAAATTTGAACACAGTACATAATAGATGACGTCAGATGAGTGAAAATGTGGAGGAAACGGGTGAAATACCTGTAAACAAAAGCCGCACCAGCCAGCAGTGGTTGGTAATACCAGACGTAGACCATGACGGATGAGTCATACTGTTTCCAAGAAACAGCCCCTTCCTCCTTCCGGTCTCTGACCGTCAGTCAGTGCCTATTGTCGCTTAATCAGTGGCGGTTGAAAATACTGCATTCTCTTCAATTCCAGTACGCGTATATTATTTTGTGCTGAATTTTACTTTTGATGAACGTTTTCGTGTTTTTAAGTGTTGTTTATTGGTTAGCTATTATAAGTGTACCGATTATTTTTAAAAATAACCGACGTTGAGAAACTTGTTCATGATACTCTGGACAAAGTGACTAAAGAAGACTGGCAATCAAGAGTTCAGCACGCAGAAGCCTTGCAGCAAGCTGATTTTGAAAAGGAATGTATCCGCACAAGTGTTGTAGAGCAAATAATTATAAAACTTAGCAGACAATTCTGATACGAGTAGCAGTGAGGCAGAAGGTGAAAATGAAGAAGACTCCGAGGTTTTGGCTACGATATTGCCGCCTGATAGCGAATAAATAATATACAAGTGCAAAGGTAAGAATATTATTAAGTCAATCATGCTTTTTAACGTATTTCATTTTAAAATAGTAGGCCCTAAAAGCTATTTAGTGGAAAATTTGATTATTTCATAATTTAAAAATATAATTGATCGATAATTTTAAAATTGATTATATTGTTATATTTTTTTAATTATTTTTAATCAAGCAACACGTCATGCAGTGTCCAATATAAGCAATATGTATATTAATTTTGTGTGTGTGTTTAGTAATCGTTTAAAATCACTGAAAATATTGTTGTATCGTATGGAAATAAGCAAGTACTTTACTCTGACTAACTGACGGGACGATTTGTTTGTTTTAATCGATAGTTAGTTTGTAATAACATTAATAAACTATACAAGTAATTTAAATATAATATAGCAAACTGTCAACGCATTTTAAATATTGTTTTTCAATTATACTGATAAGTTTTAAATGTTCAGTATCAGTGTTAGTTGTGACAGCGCAGCGGTTTATCAAGCCACAATGCGCCAGCCGTGCCGTGCGGCAGCGGCAGTTGTGTGGCAACGTCGCGCAGGCCAGTCCATTCTATTGGTCGCCGCCAACTGCACTCTCTGGTGGTTCCTTGTATAAATGCATGTTGCCATTTTAAATTAATCTATCTCAATATTAGTAATTCCATTTTTTATTCAACTATCAACAGATAACACATTTTGTTGTTGCGAGGATGAAATTATTGGTTGTCCTCTCAGCTCGTGGGGCCCTCATTAGTTGTTACGGCTCAGAGAGTTATGACTATATCCTGTCCCTCAGCTGGTCAGGCCACTACGTATGGCCCATTGTATTGCAGTTATAAAAATTCAGTCCTTATCCAGGTATGGCTGGAAAGTGCTACAATCTCACAGCCAAATAAGAAATCAAAGTCATATTCCACTATTTTCAGCATGTGACATAGCAAATATTGTTTAGAGGAGTTTTAGGTAGATTCTTTATTATAAAATCAGCCTATTGCAATTGTTCTTGTGATAGCACTTATAAAACATTTCTCCATAACTTCACCAAACATGATCTCCAGAGCCCAAAACCACCCTCCTCTTTTGTAAGTTTACATATATTTATTAAATTTATATAATTAGCAATAGCCTAATTTAATTTTCAATAAACATTAAATCGCTAAAAGTACTTGCTCCGGGACTCGAATCTGGGTTCCTCACTTGCCGGAGAAGCATGTTACTAACACAGAGCCCTCACTTTTTACGATTCAATGATTTTTTATTTGTTTCTATTACATATGTGTTTAAATAACACATACGCATACAATACCTCCAAATACTATTCCTTAAATCCCTACAGTTACTGATAGGATGGTCAAAAAATTAAACACCTATTCTGTCTTCAGAGTATGGGTTATGACGGTTAATCATTTTTTGGTTCAAAACTTAAAACCCATCAAAAATTACTGCACCTCTTTAATTGACCACTAGTGATGACATTCATAGAAAAACATTTACTATTGATGAACCATTATTAATGACTCTAGCAAGTGAGAAAAAAAGAGCAGAAAGAGAGATTAGCCTAGATCTCTGTTGAATGGCATTTATTTCATATTAAGTTTATATCGGAATCTATTAATTTTTTATTGGTTGTGTTTGTGTTATTTATAATAGCATTAGTTTTGAAGTGTCCAAAAAACAAGAATGAAATAAAGAACATTTTTCGCTTAGAACTTCTTCATTAATTTTTTGCTAACTAAATTATTTGGAAATTTTTATACAATTTTAATAAAATTCAAAAGATTAGTGATGACTAGTTAAGTATCATCTTATGGTTACAAAATAAATAATGTAGCGAAACCATACTCAATTTCTTTGATGATCATTCTTTAGAAATAATGGCATGCATGAATAAACCTTATTTTAATTAATCTTATAAATAGAATTGATTTTAGGTCACAGGAAAGAAGAATGTTGAGTGTAAGTAACAAAACAATATTATTAATCAATAAATGTTAGTACACTTGTACAATAATAGATCATTTCAAATTACTAGAGAGAATAGAACCATAATACCTAAAAGTACAATCTTTAATAAAAAATTAATAATATTATGTACTTTATTAGGATACTACTGTATGAGCTGTTATTATAGCTTTAGGATTAATCAAGGCACACCATTCAGTAGAGCTCTTCCGGAGATGACAATGTCGCCAACTGTTTTACAGCATCAACGGAATATAAAGCAAATGCATCCATTTTGTTAGTTATTAATACATAATTTTAACACTTTGATGAGTACAGTTTTTGGAGCGTGTCTTTCTAGACTACACTCAGAATCTACTTTTTCTCCGGTACATACACAATTTTACACATGTAGTCTCTCTCCAGACTATGGCCATAGCTGCTACGAATAAAAGTGTTTACCTCTGTGGACTGGGGGTTTTAAACAGTTTTTTAAGATAATATAAGAGGATATCCAGCAAAGTGGCTTGAATAAGTTCTCTGACTTCCATACCAAAAAGATAATTTTCCATATCTTATTTCCAATAAAATCAACAGTTTAAAAAAAGTTCGTTTTATTTATAAATAATTGAGTGTAGAAATATGGTAACATATACTAATAAAAATACAATAGTAATTTTAAAAAATTGGTATAAAAGCTAATATTTACTAGGGCAAAGTTACAAGTAGATCGGTTAAAGTTAAAATAATGATAGTCCTGTATATTCAGTTATATTGGGGGTTTTAAGAATTTGCAACGAGACCTCAGAAAGTTCCAGAAGGTCCACAAAACTTGTCTTACAACTCAATACTCAAAGAAATAATAAAATTTGATGATTACAGGAGAGGGTGGCTACTGCTGAGGACTGACTTTCAGTGAGTGGCCTTTGAAGCAAAAAGAAATTGGTAACCTTTTCTTGACACTCATTACAAAAAGCAACATCTTTACAAAGCGATATTATAGGACATATTTCACTAACGAAACTGGGAAATATATGCATAAATTGAAGAAACCCCTTTTACAACAATAATCTTACCTTACTGTGTTTGTTGTGTCCCACAGCCCAAGTAATTTTAATACATAACATTTTGATACTCGTAAAAAGTCAAAGGTAATTTTAACTGGTGAAATCCCAAGATAAATACAAACTAAAATTGAAATATTACTGACAAAAAAATTATAACTTCTTTATTTAGTACTATAGCTATGCTTTTTTATACACATACCAAAACAAAATGTTTAAGCAATCAGTATACTGCCTATCAGCAACCGGTATTCCTGGTCACTAGACACCCTGAATAAAAATAAATATTTCATAATCAGATTATTTGAAAGGATATATCATATAATATGTAAAAACAAAACAACTACAGTTTTAGGAAAATACAAATGTAACACTAGATTAATTTAAGTTTTTAAAAATAAAATTCAATAAAAATTATATTTTTATTTTTACAAACAATGGGGTTTTTAAAAGTACATATTTAATAAAATTTATTAGTAAAAAGATTGTTAAAAAAAATTATTACAAAAATAAAACTGCCTTATTAGTAGATAAGTTCTAAAAGTTAATCTCCATAGATTGTTTTGGCGTGATACACCAGTAGCATGGAAAATGTCCACTATGTATATGTTGCCAGCCCTAAAGAAAAAAAAATTCCTTAGTATCACTTCTATTTAAACCTGTAAAGTTTATATCCCTATATTTCAGGTTGTTAATTTAATACTGAAATACATTTTTAGAACATAGTCCGTAAGGGCATAGTCTCCAGATAGAGGGTGTGCAGAAATCCTTCAGACGAGAAAAAACCTGCCGATAGCCATAGTCTGGTGAGAGATGATGTAACGGACGAGACGGGACTTGGGAATTAGATAATCAGAAAACTGTTGGCCGCAAAAATCTGATTTTAATTTAACCTTTCACATTAATAATTATTACAATACTATTCACATTCCCTAAACTGTAATTTTAAAATATATTAATCACTCATCAGCGAAACAGTAGGTTACGAATTTAAGATTTTAGAGGGAAGGGCAAACACGGAGCGACGCGTTACGTGCGAGTACCGGCGATCAACTCACCCCACGCACGTACTTTTTCGCTACAAATTTTTGTTTAAAATGGCGGACTAGACTCCGTACGGTGCTGCTCCCAAACGATTTTACTTGGGCGTAACAGAGTCTAGAAACGACACAACTTGGCCAGACACAGGCTGGAGTCAGCAGAATCAGCAAATTCCTCAGCCAGCTGCAGCTAAAGCTGCCACGGGTATCGGGCTACTTCCGCTTAACAACTCAGTTGAGATCAACTAGAATATTCCGAGCAACTATTACTTGGACTTATATCTTACTAAATAAAATATATAATAATCACTGTTCCTTATTTCCTTTTAATAATTTAGGTGACGGTAGATATTTTGTAAGTAATAGTACTTACATTTTACTGTTAGGAACAATGAAGAATCGTTGGTTGGTAATACTACAATATAAATACTGTAGTACTTCACTGGTCAATAATAATATTGACCTCACAGTGTCAAATGGTCAGGGGCTTTCTTAATGGGCCGTCACACACCCCTCACCCTTAGACCATGCTGTCCTCAGCATGAGGTAACATAAAAACGGTAAGTCCAATGTTCTACAGGTGTCCCTTGTTTTTTTGTTTTTTTTTTTTTTTTTAATTGATTCAGGAATTTGTTTCAGCTAATCTCAACTGGTATTTAGATATTGAAATAGAAAAAAAGAAAAAAAATGTTGGATGTCCTTATCTGGACTCTCTTTCGAAGTTAAATTTGTACTAACATATCTTGCTAAAAATCGATGGAAACTTGCAAACATACGTCGCTCGGGTGTGCCTCTCCCTTCACAGAAAGTCAATAAAACAAAAGCTTCATTAATTCAAAAATAAACTTCAAAATTCAAGGTTGACTAACATACTCAGCAATAACAAATTTCGTTTCAGGAAACGAAATAAAATTTAACATAAATAATTAAAGTAACATGGTTGTTGAATAGTGACATCTATAATTAATACGCTCACAACAAGAAAGACACTCTAACACTAGGCAACCAAACATGTTTTAAACAACAACCCTTAGTGACACAACAACTATTTGCGGGATTATGGAGAAGGAGGAGATTGTTAATTTTAGTTTCCTACCCCTTTTTTTTCTTTTTTTTTTTCCACCACAGTGGATTGTTAAGGTCCAATTATTACAAAAAAAGGTATTTAAGTGTGTCGATTAGGAAAATTTTAACCGCTACTTGCCCAGTATAGGTGAAGCCGCATGGGCTTTCACTCGGGGCCGCCGTAGGTCAGTCACCCCTTTAAAATTGAAACAGTTGTTAAGTCACAAGGTCTTACTACTAAAACGAGAATACATTTTAAGTTAAAAAATACCAATATACAAATTGACATATACACTGCCATTAATAGCCAAAACGAGGCAACTAAAATCCTTACAACAGAACCTAAAGTCGTTGGCATTGCCATACACCTAGTAGTGCCAAACAGTGTTCACTTGATATTTTCTTAATCTAGCATTTTGAAAACTAAATTTTAGAGGCATGCATACGATTAACATAGCAACACATTAAAACAGCAAGTACTATTTAGTTCACTTGAACAGCAAAAATTCACGAATTACAACCTATAGTTTCCTTAAACAATCATCTATATACTATTGGCGTTTGAGTATTATTCGTGAGCTAGTTTAAAATAATATTAAAAGTGCTTGCGTAACATTTTGGTAGGGCTGGCAACGGTACAGCAGTTGTCTTGCTGATGGGGGGCCCCGGGAGATCCCACAGCAAGGCATTTACCACAGTCTTAATTGCTGTGTGCTCATCATGTATTAATAATTTAATAATTTATTTATTTTCTTTAGGCATCCACAGTCCAGTATTGGGAAGCGATGGGAATGGGTATAAGGGGAAGGGGGTGCCGGCTTTACCTTTCTGTGGACACCAGATATCACTCATTGGATATTGATCATAATATTAATTTATGAAAAAATTCTCCCTTACCAGCCTCCAACGAAACCCTACGACTACTCGTTACACATTAATAATACAACGTTAAATTTTTACAATGTTACAAATTTATACTATGACGAAACATGGCAAAATCTTGTTACTTACTAACTAAACCCCTGTAAATGGTCCCAATATTAGAAAAATTCGATTTTCCTGTTCAAGGCCTATGATAAGTGCACCATGGGTCGACCCTTGTAAGTTCACACGGAGACACATCAATCTCGAAACACTGTCGAAAGTTCCTCATTCAGGTTGAGCTCAACACAATATTAGAATTCACTTACGTTCGTAGGATCCTCATATGTCTGACACATACGTAACGGCTAGTACACACCAAGCTTGGATTTCGGTTATGCGATAATACCAGATCCTCCTGGCACGCACTCTCGTTCTGGTTGGTTACTCTCTCTAACGGTCTGCTCATCTGGGACAATCGACTTCCCAAGGTCTCTGAGTTCTGCATCGGTCCGGGTAGCTTCGGGGTGCCGTCGGCTACCTCTCAGGCTGGCACGGAGCAGATTGGCAACTCGTACTCGATATCTCAAACAGATAAAAACAACAATTAATAACACAGTAATCGTAGATCCACTCAATATGACCTGCTTAACTATACGATGCTTAAAACGATTGACTCTGAGGTGCTGGAAAGTACTCTCTAAAGAATACTCCTTTACGCTTAGAGTGCCAAGTTGGTCATCCAATGCTTGGAGGACCTTCAAAGTATCATTCACGTCCTGATTCAACAGTTCGGTTTCTTCTTTACTATATATCCCATCTATTTCAGGAAAAGTTATCTTTCCAAAATCGCTCGAGTGCCAGGAGCTGCCGAAGAATCGGGGCAGGGCATCCTGTACCCGTCTGCAATCAGGTCACATCGATCCCGATTCGGAATTTCACCCACCCCTTTCAGAATGGTTGTACTAACGTTTAGACCAGCATCCCGTCTAAAGCAATTCAATACTACTTTGGCTTCACCCCGAGGTAGTATAGATCCATCGGGTTGGAGTTCTAATTAGGACTGGGGATTTCAGGCCGGATATCAACTTTCTAGTGCACAACGTAATTTTCTCTTTCAGCAAAAGTTCAATTGGACAATTTGGTCGTTGGTGTACATTAAATAATACTTCCGACAGAGGACACACTGTTAAAGGGCCGAAACTACACTCACTTCGGTAATGGTCAGATGAATAAACGGTATAGGTTTGTCTGTCCTTGCTAACTATTAATTTTTGGTCGTCTACTTCCCACTTCACCCATCTTTTTCAGAGAAGGGTCAAAAACAGGATAAGTTATTACATTGAAAACTTCATACACTTGGTTATCATTTTTCAATGGGAGCTTAATGAGTACTCTAAGCTGTGTTTCCGTAGCATACGATTTGATTATTGCAAATTTATAGAAGCTATGGAGGTTTTCTAACTTAACGTCTAAGAATAATTTTGCAGGTGGTGGTATAACCTGTTTTACAGATTTCAGGACCTCTAGGAACTGATGAGGGGGTAATAGGTTGCTAGTCATCCTATTTGCAGCCAAGTCCTCTACAGCTTGGTGAAGTTGATTCATTCTTTGTACAGCAAGGTTAATGGCATCTTTAATTTCTGACAAGGCACAACTTAATTTTAAGTATTGGAAAAGAGTATTAAACAAACTTGAGAAAACGGATTCTGTTCTGGAGTTTTGAGCCATGTTGTCATGCATCACTTGGTGATACGCTTTCAAGATGTAAATCATTTTATTTATTACCCTCGAATGGTTTAAAATTTCTGAGTGCATGTTATCTAAGACAGTTAATTGATCTGTCGTGTCGTGATACATTTCGTCATTCCTTATATTGGCCTCATCTATCTTACTATTCATAACTTCCAAATCGCTATCGATTACAGTTCCAAACAAGAATTTTAGTACATGACCACCGGCATCAAACAGACCGCGCTTCTTTTGGGTACGCGGCAGCAGAGTGACCAAGTCACTCGTTTTGCCAACGTAAGTCGGTCACCATCTTTTGTAGTCCATAATATTCGTATCTGAAACTGGTTTCAAGGTCATGCACTATGGTATGTAAGCTGTTGTTTTGCGAGAGAAGATTTTGGAAAAACTGATCATACTGACCTCTTACCTTTACCAAGATTATACTTAGATTTCTGTTTTCCTCTTCCACTCCTGTCAGGTTGTACTGGAGCACCACAGTCCAGTAGCTGTCTGTAAGTAAAACGTCCCCTTCTTTTCTCGAATATGACACCCTGGTGGAAGCAGAGGACACCTTCCAGGATCAACAAAACGCCTAAAAAGGCCTACAACAGAACATCTATGATTTCATGTGACACGATCAAATTCGATATCCACCTTTTCCCAGGCTATGTAGCGAGCACTACTCCCCAACTATTCCAAAGCTCTTCAAAAGTCTAACAAAGTCACCCCATCTCGCGGGTTCTTTCTTACTCCGTTTTGGGCGTCCGATACTTGCAGGCCCGGCTACTGCTACCGGGGCTTGGGTTTCATCGTCACCCTTTACACCTCCGTTTAAGTTCTGCAGACCACTATCATCTACCTCTTCGTCACTGGAACTATTCTCGTCTTGCTTTTCCTTTCTGCGCGGGTCGAAGGACGCGGACGTTCCTTATAAGGTTTGATACGGTTCACGTGCACGACGACCTCTCGCTTTCGTATTCGAAGAACAACATTTAGAGGTGATACCACTCTAACTATGGGATATGGTCCTTTCCATAGTTTTTGATAATTTCTTTACACGATGACGTCCTATACTGGGTACATGCAATAATACAAACTGCCCTTCGCGGAATTCGGTTGATTTAGCTTTCTTATCATACTGACTTTCATTACGGCCTCGGGCTCTGGCTTTAAGCACTGCAGTTTCCTTGTAAGCTTCCTGTAGTTTCTCCCGGAGTGCTTCGATATGATTGTCATATATATCTGTCTCATCCGTAATCTTCAGATCCGCTTCCATAGGAACCTCCATTTTCCGACCAAAGATTAACTCATACGGAGAATACCCAGTACTCTCATGAGATTGGGAGTTATAGGCCATGGTGACATAAGGCAAGTATTCATCCCAATTGGTCTGGTTCCGGTTAACAAAATGACTCAACATTCTCATCACAGTGGAATGGACCCGCTCCAGTCTGCCATTACTCTGAGGATGAAAACCAGTAGTTTGGATTTTTCGAACGTGCAGAAATTTGCATAAGTCTTTAATTAAGCCGGATGTAAAGTTAGCTCCTTGATCGGTAACTAAGGCCTTTGGCACGCCAAACTTGGTTATCACCCTCTGCACTAGTGCTCGAGCAACACTTTCGGTGGTCTGATCTGGCAGTGGAACAAACTCACAGTATCTGGAAAAGTGATCCATAACACTGAGAATATAAACGTTGCGGGATTCGCTAATGGGCAGAGGACCAACTATATCTGCCGCTATCACTTCGAAGGGCTCCTGGGGTTCGTTGAAGACGTCACCCAGGGGCGCTTTCGCTTTACCGTAATTCGTTCGTTGGTTACAGCTACGACATGTCCTGACGTAATTCATAACGTCTCTTTCCATACCTCTCCACCAGAACTTCTGTTTCACCCGGTCTAGTGTTTTTGCCACTGCGGCGTGTCCAGCTGTGGGCAAATCATGATTGATCCTAATTATCTCCTGGACTAAGGAAGTTGGTACTACAATTTTCTTTTCACCCGAGCTCAAACGGTACAGGACCTTCTCCGGGCTCATCCGGAAGTTCTTGGCTTGTCTCAGACCCTGAACTACGGGATCTTCGCGTTGACGTGTTCTAATTAACTCAAGGTCAACGACAGGGAGCACTTCCTGTTTAACCGCTCGCACTGCGCGACTTAGCCCATCCGCGTTAGTGTGTTTTTTTCCGGCTTTATGTTCTACCGTGAAATCAAACTCAGCTAGTCGCAACGACCATCTCATCAGCCTACTGCTAGGGTCCTTCAGCGACATCATCCACTTTAGAGCGGAGTGATCGGTGATTACTTTGAAAGGACGCCCCAACAAGTAGCATCTGAAATATTTTGTACTCCAGACTAGACTAAGTAATTCGCGCTCGGTTGTCGAGTAGTTCTTCTCGGCTGGGAATAATGTTCTAGAACAGTACGCTACGGGGTGTTCCCGGCCATCTATCTCCTGTGAGAGGACTGCTCCTAAGGCAACAGTACTCGCGTCTGTCGCTAATATGAACGGCTTGGTAAAGTCAGGGTATATCAACACAGGGGCAGATATTAGTTTTGTCTTTAAGAGATCAAAAGCCTCCTGACATTCTGGTGTCCACACAAATTCGCTATCCTGTTTGGTCAACTCGAATAGTGGACGTCCAATGGTGGCAAAACCGTCAATGAAACGCCGATAATAGCCAGCCAAACCTAGGAAAGAGCGCACGTCCTTCACCGTAGTGGGCACAGGGAAGTCCCTTACAGCCGATACCTTTCCAGGATCTGGTTCAACACCTTTCTTAGTGATTACATGACCAAGATAGCTGACTTCATTGACCACAAAATTACATTTACTAAGTTGTACTGTCAGGTTCACATTTTGTAATTTCGATAGCACTTCACGAAGGGCTTCCAGGTGTGAAGGCAAGTCCCTGGAAAACAAAACGGTTGACGGTTGATGGATCCTGGGTTGCCTAACGGGTGCGAGCTCGAGGGGTCACCACAACCGAACTGTTTGATTCGGCAGTGGATTTGTTCACGGGACCTGCCCTAACGTGGTATCGATCTACGATAGGCCGTCTCAGAAACTGGGAACAGCTGTGTAGGGATATGGAACTGGTCTTCCAACATCCTGACCATGACATATACCTACAGCAACAGATATTAATCAATTAGTTGAAATTTGAAAATAATCTGGTAATATATTATCGATTTAAATTAAAGCATATTTGGAAGACGTATTTAAATTTAATAGTGATGCATTGATCTAGGCATCAGTTCAGGCTATCATAAAGGCAGTGAAGCCTAACAGTCCACGTTAACTGCTACTTATTCTTAGTTAACAGTATTCTAATTATAACTTAACCTGTTTAACATACAATAGAAGCTTTTAAACTAACCTAGTATTAGTATAAACTAATATTAGAATAACCATACCTAGTGTGTTAAAGTGCGTTGGAAGCCGTCTGGGCGTCATTGAAAATGGCTGATAATTAATTATAATTGATTGATTGAATTTAATGTCAAATTAAAATAAATAGAATAATAATAACTTGAGACATCGACTCTGAAAAATATAGAGTCGCATTGTGGCTAATTTTCCATGTCAGGTCAAAAGACGCCAGCGCATTTGACATACTATAAAAATTAACTAATTATTGATTATTTATTATTATTATTGATTGATAGTATGAACTTACAACATAAGTAGTAGAATCAAAGCAAAATTAGAATTGAACGGTTACCGATTCAATAAGTGATAACTAGCTATTCTATGATAATTTCGGGATTTAATTCGATATTTTGAGCTAAGGACTTAGTCGAAATTTTTGGACTTTACTGATTACGGTAGGGTGCCTATGGCGGTGTGAGGAATAGCTTAGTGACTAATTCAATATTAAAACTTGTTATTGACTAAAAAGTTTATTCATAAATCAGGAACTAAATTTATCGAATTTTAAATTTAAAATATTAAACGCTACGTGGACTTAGGCGTATAACTGTGATGATTAGTTAGACATTTGAAGAGATATTGCGTGAGGGTTTGATTTAATGACGAGTAACTAAAAAAATTAATTGATTAATTGAACGTGACAATTTTTTAAAATTATTTGAAGAGTTGAGTTAGTGTATGGAATTTTCATTTCCCCTTTGGAATTTAGTATTGGCATACACTATGAACGCGTATCTCTTGAAAAAGGAAGAGAATCAATATGAATTGAAAATCCGCGGACAGCCTACTTCCGGTACGGCTGAGGATTTAAGAAAACGGCTGACGAAGTGTGTTAAGGCAGGTACGCCTATTGATCAGGCTGTCTTAGCTTCCTTAAATGTAGATGAGGAACTGGAGGCCTGTGAAGATAAATATAAGTCATTGGCTGCCTCCGCGAATGAATATGAGGGGGACTATACAGACACTGAAGGTCAGCGTCTTCAAGCCAGGATGTGGCATAACTATTTAAGGGCGGGACGTATACCAATAGGCGCATTAGGTGACAAAAGTATCGCAAAACGTCATGAGGTGTTAATGGATAAGACCAAAGAACTGTGTGACGCGGCCGAAGCCAAGAAAGACGCGGCAAACGTCGAAGCTGAAAATTCAACAGCCGAGCAGACCCCACACCTGACACCACTTGTAACGGACGAGACGGGACTTGGGAATTAGATAATCAGAAAACTGTTGGCCGCAAAAATCTGATTTTAATTTAACCTTTCACATTAATAATTATTACAATACTATTCACATTCCCTAAACTGTAATTTTAAAATATATTAATCACTCATCAGCGAAACAGTAGGTTACGAATTTAAGATTTTAGAGGGAAGGGCAAACACGGAGCGACGCGTTACGTGCGAGTACCGGCGATCAACTCACCCCACGCACGTACTTTTTCGCTACAAATTTTTGTTAAAATGGCGGACTAGACTCCGTACGGTGCTGCTCCCAAACGATTTACTTGGGCGTAACAGAGTCTAGAAACGACACAACTTGGCCAGACACAGGCTGGAGTCAGCAGAATCAGCAAATTCCTCAGCCAGCTGCAGCTAAAGCTGCCACGGGTATCGGGCTACTTCCGCTTAACAACTCAGTTGAGATCAACTAGAATATTCCGAGCAACTATTACTTGGACTTATATCTTACTAAATAAATATATAATAATCACTGTTCCTTATTTCCTTTTAATAATTTAGGTGACGGTAGATATTTTGTAAGTAATAGTACTTACATTTTACTGTTAGGAACAATGAAGAATCGTTGGTTGGTAATACTACAATATAAATACTGTAGTACTTCACTGGTCAATAATAATATTGACCTCACAGTGTCAAATGGTCAGGGGCTTTCTTAATGGGCCGTCACAATGATACACACAAAATGCCAGAGGAGAAAACATGGCCTCCGTGGAAACTACAGGCATAGTCATCAAAGTGTAAAGGCATGTACTGTAAAGCATATTCAAATATATACAGAAAATGGTGTTAAATTTTATATTTATGCGCATGGAGGCAAACATATAAAACTTTTAGTGTTGCAGAGTATAAACCATGCATGTTTGTTTGGTTTCATGATACATACATGTACAACAACAGCTGACTAAAACCTGCCTCCCTTAATTTTGGGATGAGGAAAAGAGGACTTCCACTATGTGCTCCTCGGAGTGCAAATGTCCATCCTAAATTCAGAATGCACAAACTATAGTATACTATTATATTTAAAATATATCTCATAAATAACAGTTAACATGTTCACGATGACGTGTACCACATTGGGTACACGCTATATTTCACAACAGCTGCGGTTACACACTAGGCTTTCGTGAAGCATGTTGTGCGCCTGATAGGGTACACGTTGCTTTGCATTTCCTTATTGTGTTTTTAATGTTTACTTGTCTTTGTGGTTTGTTAAATTTGATCTTGTGCTTAAATAAATATCTCAGACTATAGTGTACCCCCTCAGGTGCACAATTGCTTAATTTTGAAGATAAATTAATTTTTAGGTACTATTGAAACATTGAAAAAACATATCAAAATATTAGAGATGTAGCCTTGAAAAGTGTTTTATAAATATGTATAACACAATATAAATAAACCTTTTAACACTTTTTTTGTAAACTTTTATTTTTGTTACAATGTACATTTCGAAATCTGTGATTTCATCATCAGGTACTAACTAAGGTTAAGTTATTTCATTATTTCACAGATTTTGAAATGTACACTGTAACAAAAATAAAAGTTTACAAAAAAAGTGTTAAAAGGTTTATTTATATTGTGTTACACATATCAAAATAATTTTTTGAGTGTTAAATGAGTATACTTTTCTCCTTATACTTAGGCGTTTAAAGTAAAAAAAATGATTACAGATTTTTGCCATTATTATTGAAAAATTTGACGGCAAATAAGAAATTCGGAATATAAGCCGTTGTCGCAAATGTGTTAAAACAACCAATATACAATACTAATTTCACATTAAAATTCACTAATTAATGAGATAAATGATTGCTTCTTGTAAAAAAAATATTTTTTAAGTGCTAATGAAAAACGTATACAAATTTACTAAATATAATTTATATTAAGTTACATGTTTATAGTTTCTATATTCATTATATGTTGTAAAAAACCAACCACAAAATTTAATTTTTTTTAAAAAGTATTTGATCCAGAAATAGTAGACATCTAGTACATGAAAGGAATCCAGCTTCCTCATGACCAACTTTGTTTTGTTCATAAATGTTTATTAGTATTAGTTTCTAACATATTCACTATGTCTACAATGTGTACATTTACATTGTCACATAAGTGTAGTGCAATAACAACAAAGTATACAATGACATTACTGTAGATTTTATATTATTTGATCATAACAAAGGCTTAAGTAGAACTACAAGTAGATCACAGATAAAATGGTATATACAGCACAATATTTGGTTTTAAAGAAATAAACTAAAGTAAACTGAAAGATCCAATGATTATTTTTATCTGTAGAGTGTATCCTAATTTTTGAACTAAGTTTAAATTTTACAACAAAAAGTTTGATATTGACTGCTAAGTATTACACTTCTGTATAACATTCATTTACGGCTATTACAAACTTGTTTAGTATCCACATATGTTTATATCATCCAACCAGTTCGTTCTCTATTTTTTTTATCTAAAATACAAGAAGTAAATTAAAGGAATTTTATTTTTGGATCTTGTGGTAACATTTTCTACCAGTTTGGCTGCCTTACATTAATCAATAATTGAGCAGTGAAAGACCTCCACTAAATTCTTCTATATATTGTGAATTATCTGCACTTTTACTTGTTTGTTGATTGTGAAAAATGAATCTGCTACCATGGGTTTTTTTTTATTTTATGGTGCCATGAGCACTTGTCATAAGTAATAAGTTTTCACAATTAATATATTATTTAAACACTTTCTTGATAAGCAGTACCTCTTCATAAATGTTTTTTAATACTACATGTTGGCTACTTTATCTTAGAAGTTTTCTTATCGTTCTAAAAACAAAGTTTTCCTAAAAAATCTTTAGAGAGGCAAAAAGCATGGTTTTCACAAAAAAGATTACACAATTGCTGAATATTTTCATGACCAATTTCTTTTCCAAAGTCAATAATGTAAAAAAATTGTGGTACATAGAAATAAACCTATTCTAACTAGTAACTTTGGTGTGCTTAAGTCTCGACAAACACTGACAAATGATGCCACAATCCTAATGAAGAAAAGTAAAAACGATGCAATTAGAAAACCTCTTTTATAATTTCTTTATGAAACTGAAATGAGAGGAACTTACTTGTATTGTTTGTATATTAGTGAGGGATTAATTTCTAAATAAATTGGCCAATCATCTGACCTTTTTATCTCATTGACATTTGTCTTGTTAGTGACAGATTCATCCATTTTTATATTTGTGTAAAATTATACAACATTAGTTTATAGGTATAATTATATCTGATAATTGGTTACTCTCACCAACACCAATTAAACATTTTTATTAGAATCCAGAAAATTTAACAGAATTAATAACAATTTACACAAAGATATCACAGGATATTCACAACACTAGTGGTTTACAGACAAATTGAGGACATTACTAACATAATGAAATTGTCACCTGTATTCAAGGCAAATGTAATTGCCCAACAACCTATGCTTAACCCATTGCGGATCACTGACGAGCTGGGCTCGTCACGCAGCGGCCGGGCCTAACGATGACGAGCTCAGGTCGCAAAAGCGGTCTGCTTTTAAGTTTCCCTCCAAATAGTTCTATCAATGTCTGATAGATCAGGCGATCGTCTTCACTTGTCAACTAAGAGTGTTTAACAACGGTTTACTTTCAGAGTTTTCAAAAGTTTTATAAATATCCTACAGATTTCAGTTATATGTCGAAGTTGAAAAAATCATTCATATGTGTTTACTCTCTGCTTTTTAGCGCTTCTGATTGGTTGTTTTCCTCAGCTGTTATTATAATAGTAACTAGTATTGCATTTTATGGTATAATTTTCGTGTCATAATATGAGCTGATCGAAATGGAAAACTTACGATCATCTGAACTTGATCGATATTTATTACAATAGTTTATAAACAATATATTGTATTTAATTATTTTGTTTTTAAGAATATAGATGGAGATATTTTTATAAACCGGAATCCAGTTCAACGTACATATGAAGTGAGCACACAACAGCGAGCGATACGATGTGGCGCACCATTGCTGTTCGTTCGGCCGCTGACCGTAAATTAATTCGTGCCCGCGCCCCAAAACAATACGATCCGCAATGGGTTAATGTGGTAAACACTATAGGTTGTATTGGACAGAACAGATTTTGCTAATAAAGCACTTAAGTTTATAATGGAAGCATTAAAAAACATTATTTACTGGTAATGAAGAATTATGTCACAAATTACATAGTGCAATTTTCCAAATTTAACATGCACCAAAAATATTGAGCACATCTGATTTTCTTCAATCCTAAGAAAACTTTTACATTAGGGTTACAAAACATTGACAGCTGTCCTGAGTGAAGGCACAAACAAAAAAACATTTCCTTCAGTTGCAACAACTGACTTCCACATTATATACTCAACTTCCACATCCGTATCCTGACCACCAGCAGCTCAGACAAGACTCAAGAATTCTCACTCACCATGTCACTAAGAGCGTGGAAAACACATGTTCAAAAATATGAAAACTGGAATGACTTTTGTAACTATCCCATTCCATTATCAAGGCCTTCACACACTAAAACTAATCTAACAATGATTTAACTAGTAAATAGGTAAGTAATCATTATTCCCATGATGCACTAATTGTTTTAGGAAAGTCCCATACCGATGTTACTTTTATACATTTTTAAAATGTTATATTTGTTTTGCATTACTAAGAGAATTTTAGTTTGTAACGATTCAGACCAATTTGAATTTGTTGTTAGGATAATTGCAAGAGGTCCAAAATTTGTATAAACAATTACATTGCTCTAATTGTTCAATTGGCATAACTCCCTGTAAAACTGTTAACATTACAAATAAAATCAGAAATAATAGATCATGTTCAATTCCATCATTATTGCATTACTCCAATTTAATCCAAGAACTTTAATTTCAGTTTTTACACTTCAGTCACTAAGGTTTTTCAACGTTATTGTAGACTAGCAATGTCATTGTTTTTGTATCTTGTAATTTATTAATTTTCCTATTGACAGTGTGGTATTTTGTTAATATCAATAGATATTTCTCCTAGATATATGTTTGTTTATTCTCAACTCAACTTAATCCAGCTTTTTTATCTCATTTATAGACTTTGGCCTCTGCCTAAAATACAAAATCTTCTTTTCAACAATTAAATCTATGAAATGAAGAAGATATAGTACTTTAAAATATTGTTCATTGATGAAGAATTAAAATGTGTTAGGTTCTTCCATATTTATATTTAAAAAAATTATTTACACTGCCATTAATAAGTAATTAAATTGTAAGTTTCTTTTTTAAGTAAATTACACATATTTCATATAAATAAGATTGTACTGAATATTAAGATCTACGTTTGCATTTAATTTTCACAAATATATATCATAAAAAACAAAACAACTGTAAAATAAAAATTTATTGTTTATTGCAGTACATGTAGTTAATATCGTATTTACCCTCCGACTGCCATGCAACGGATATCCGTTGTTTGTTTTTCGTCCCCTAAACGTCAATCAACTGATATTCGTTGATTTGGACTACCCGCTTTAATCTTATATGTCATAGTACATAAACAATCGAGGACCGATGTGATTCATATACCATTGGAAAGGTAAAGAGTTGCCGAACACAGCACTGGTTTTTTATTGTTCTACAACATTGTACTACTTTTAGTTTTTGCACTAAAACTAATTTATCTACCCGTAAAACTCATAAAGAACTATACATTTTTCTAAAACTAGACTAAATTTGTGACCTTTAGCCTATTTTGGAATTTGAAATTTATATGCTGAACCATATTTTACAGGTACATCCCCTCTCTTTTACATACAAATAAAACAAAATTCCTCACTCACCGTACAAATTTTAAATGAAAATATTTACCACAGTTGCAATCATTGTATGAACAGTACTTTTTACAGATTTTAGAAAAATATCTTGCAAAACTGGGAAAACGGCTTGGCGTTTATACAGGCAGTCAGAGGGTTAACCTTTTGAGGACCAGATAAAATTGTATGTGAGCCAGAAATGTAACGAACTAAATTGTATGGTATTAAATAATGAGCTCATGAATGTATTTGTTGGTCATGACTATATCTCAAGTTCTTTCCAATAATGGTTAGAGTTTTTGTACTGTCATGTTTAGACAAGCACTGTAATTATTTTTTTTAATAAAAAATTTATATAAAAATAATTTTTAAATTGTTTTATTTTTTTATATAAAATAAAACCAAATTTTGTTATTTGATAAAAATTATTATTTTATTTTCAACACAATTATTATTAGTAAAAGTACAAAAGTCATTGTATTTGATTCATAAATTTAATGTCCAAAATTTTGTGAAATTTGATAACATTTCACTTATACATAGTATTTGCAAACTATACATGCTTGAAAATAAAAACAATTTTATTATGATGTGATTATTTTTTCTCATTTAAGCCTCAGCGTCAGCACGAAGTGCACTGGTTTTTGTTATTATTATTACATTTTTGGACTTCCCCGGGATTTGAACCCGTGATCTCTTGGTTAGAGAGCCGAGACTATAACCATTAGTCTACGGAGGAGGACTATGATGTGATTATACATTGGTTCCATATTCCCACAATAACAAACACAGCTGCTTACTTTAGCTGCAAAGGGAACTAAATATCATAATTTTTTTATTACAAATTATAATATACCAAATAATAACACATTTTGTATGAAATTGCTATTAAATTAATATAGAAATTTATAATGATTTAATACTCCATATAATATATTGATAAATGCTGTGCTATATCAAAATTGTCTGTTTGTATAAATAACAACCATTAAGAAATTATCCAACTGGTCTTTCCAATATATTTTTCTGCCATCATAAAATTGCTCCTCTGGTCCTGAAAAGGGTTAACACTTTGATCCCCAAGCAGTACTTTAACTAGTTTTAGGGAGTGTGCAGTTAGACTTATGGAAACTCTGGGAAGAAATGTGTTAAGCACATAAAAATTAAATATGATATTTCAATTTATTATCACTGTATACTCTATAAGTGTTAGATTGTACAATAATTTAGTAAAATGGTGAAAAGCTTCAGCTTCCACACAATCAACACTTTGGAACTCCAGAAACATAAACATGGAGTTCCATGTTTTACATGCAATATGTAATGGTAGCAGTATTATGTTTTACTGTTTGATCTATATAAGTATAATTACAAAACTAATAAAAAAAACAATACAAAACGATAAACAATCAATTAAAAAACTTAAAAAAATATAATATGTTTTATGAAACTGTAATATAATATATAAATAAAAATAATATTATGATAACAACAACTGGCAATTATAAATATTTTTTGAACATTTCTATTAACTACTATATTAAAATAATATATACTATTCAATAATTTCCACTATATGCTCTCTAATAAATTTTACAATTTATCAATCAAATTGGAAACTCCGTTGCTCCATATTAGTCCAACACCTCATATTACTATTCATATTATTCTGTAAAAGCTATTTTTGCTTACTGGTACAATCAGTACCACCCTAATAACTTTCTTAAAAGTTTAATTAGAAAAATATGTTAGACTATTTTTGAGTTCAGTTTTATTATAGCCTATTTTATTTCCAATGGAAAAAACTAAATTGTCAACTATCATATTGGAAATTAATATAGTAATTATTAATTGCATTTTGAAACTTCTTATTCACTTGTAACAAAAGAGAAATGTTAATTTAAAATACATTTTTAACGGTTTTTTAAGATTGAAACTTGAATGCCCATGCCTTTAAAACTCTGGCAAAGAAGAAAGTCATGGAATGTGTGGTTTCAGTTTTCCACCACAGTCATGGAGGCTCTGCTTAAGTAGATCACAGATTTCAAAAATGTTTATTAAACATTATTTTGATTATAAATTCTACACTAACAGATTTCACAATCTCTACTATTTCAAGGCTGATAAGGTAAAATACAATATAAGCAAGCACCATCTCTTCAACGAGACGACAAACCCTACATGCTAGAATATAAAAATATATAATAAACTATTCAATATAAGAACAATTATAAAATTCTGTAAATTACAAAAATTGCAAAACATGGAATGTTTATCAGTCTCATATGACCAGCTTGTTAAACAGCCGCTTTTTCTCATGGACTAAGTACACTTGAAGCAGAAGTACTTTGGAATGCTACTCGGTTAACTAATAACAAATCTAGTTAAGATGACTACTAATTTTTAGAGGTTAGACCTGGGCATATGCCTCCAGCAAGGCCTTGCCAAAGTGTGTGATGACATAGTCGTGGTAGTACATCATGATGCAGAGGGGCTGTCCGACGATCAGAGAAGACCAGACGATGATGTTGCCCCAACGACTGCCATATTTGGTTTCTATCTTACGACAAATGATGGCCAATGGAATCTGAAAGTACAATAAATAAATTTACAAATTTTAGACAACTGTATAAAATGGAAAAATCTTCATGTGTATAAAATTTTTAAAACTGATATCGGCTGTAGAAGAATTGATAAGTGTGTGTATAATCTGATGTTATAAATCAAATTTAGATCAGAAAGAGGATGATTAGTAAGCATTGCCAATACATTAAATAAAAAAAATTATACATGCTAGGTAGAGTGAGATTCTTTAATGCTAATTTTCAGTTCTAAGATCCACACTCCTGGATAGGAACTGCAGGGGTTTGAGTTATCCGAATATATGTTTATCTATTTTCATATCACGTTGTAAACTTCGTGACATTTATAACTTGGCTCTTTTTCTGTCACTGTTAGTCTATGACAGGGAGCTTGTGGCAGATACAGGCATGCCTAGTTTTTTTACAAGCACCTGTTGTTGCTACTTCAGGTCATTTAAGATGGATGGAAGAGATCATTTCCAGAATTTAGAGGTTTACTACAATGAATATTTTCAACCTTCTGAAGGATGGTCAACAAGATTCTCTTGGCCAGTGATTCATAAGAATTCTGATTGCTATATTTTGGTGGATAAGGAACCACTGTGATTTGCCCCTTGTAGTGCCTCCTTAGACAGTAATTCTAAATCGCAGGTGTGATTCATTTACTGGGGTCATATAAGACAACTTTGGTCTATACATTTTCTGTGTTACTAGTGCTTTTAACACTGTGGATTACATAAATCACTCAGCTGAGTTTTATTTAACAAGCTTGTTTTCTTGGCAGTACTGTGTTGCCATATTCACTATAGTATAGCTATTTCAAGTTTGTACTGGTTTTCTTTTAACTAGCACAAAGCATGTACCATCAGTGTACAACAGTGTGTCGCTGTAGTTTTGCATTTATCTAGGAAATGTAAAATGAACAGGACTAGACTCAGTACAGATTCTTGTGGTACACCATGATTAAATGGCAGGTGGTAGTGACTTTATTTGTTTTGTTATACTATTACTTACATGGCTTATTTCAATTATTTGGCTTCATCTTCTTGTTAACCTTTGATCCACTCTGTTTCGATGATTTTTTCTGTTTACCCTAAGAATAACAAGTTTTCTTGATCTGTTTTTTACTCAACCAGGCCGATGAGATCTATTTTTGATCTACCAGACTGAAATCAAGCTGCTGGATGTAAGCAGTTAGTTATAATGTTGACTGTGGCAGACACCATAGTGCATGCTTTATTGTGAGAGTAGTCAAGATCACTCAATTCAAACCTGTAGTGAAGGCATTACGTCACAAAGCGTTAAATTTGATCAGTATACTATTAAAGCAGATAGAAAACATTCTAGAAGTGAATGAATCATTTATATAATGAATTAGGTGACCAGTTATTTCTTTACAGAATATTAGTATTTTCGTAGAGACAATATCCAGCTGAAGACTTAATTTCAGTGATTTATTAGTCTATTTATCTCTTTTCAGGCTGTACATTTTGAACACCTGGATTAGGGCATAGTAGTATTTGTCATTATTTATTTGAAATTGATGATTTGCATTATCATCTTTTAATTTTAATTTTACAATGCTACACATTATCTTAACATCTCAGGTACTTCAATCAAATATCTTATTATTTTCTTAGCAAAGCTGACTTTCTTTAGTAAATCTCATTTTCCAAATGAAAAATCATTCATCATTTATTCTGATTTTTGTATTGTCATAATCATTCATTAATTTCGTTCCCACTATATACCGTATAGTTGTACTACTCCAACAAATGTATTATCTCATCTCTAGTGTTGTAGGGTAAAAAAAGAGTTTGCTATTTGCTTGGTTTTGTCATTTAGGAGGGCTATTCTAAAAGTAACCGTCATTTGGTTATTAAAAAATACACCTAATCAGATAAATATATTTTATTGAAAACTACATATTTCCTCTATTTTTACTTCTAATTGCTGCTTATATTTAAGCACTTATTATATCTTCAAACTAACTTAGAAATACCTACTTCAACAAATTCTACCACCAACATAAATCTTTACTCCAAATAGACCTGTTATCAGCTTGATAAACTAGTCTATTTTCTTGAGCCATTTTAATCCTTAGATGGTATGAGACTGCTTGATAATGGTAATTAAATTGAAATTATATATTATATATTTAAGCTGTTTAAAATATTTTTTAACTGAATAATTAAATTTACAAATTGATTGACCTATTTGGAACAAAACATTGATTACATTTCAGTAAAAATTATAAATTGGTTTCCTTTGAAACAAATCCTAGATCCATTTATTCTGGTATAAAGAACTTAAAACTCATTTATATAATTTTAAAAGGCCAAATATGAGCCTGACCATACCTGAGCCATCATTCCTAAAAATGCCCAAATTTTGAAGGTTCTAAGAGGCACACTGACAAGGTACTCGTGGAAAAAAGGCACTGGTGAAGAATACCATGATGCTTGCCATGTTTTTTGCTGTATCCCAGGCCAACCATTGGCAGATACAGATGTCTGAAATTAAATAATACACAGTAATTTTCTTTTCAACTTATCTAAAATAGTTAAAACTGTTTCCAATTAATTGGAACACTATGATTTCTATGAAAGTTTAAGTAATATTGCTTAGTAAATAAAAATTATTTACGTTAAAAATGAACATACCATTAATTTTAGATTGATCTATTCTCACATACACAAAACAGGGAATATGGGATTTGTCCCATCTGCATAATAAAAGCTTTTAGTTATATGTAAATATTTAACCACTAAATGCTACTGCCATATATTTAAAACTCAACTAGTTTTATTTGGAGACTAGTGTTATGATTTATAGAGCATTCTTTACAGAAGTGCCCTACACAGGACTTCCATTATTTGCTTTCTTTACTTCTCATGTAAATAAATTTGTTCATAGTGTGCATCTAATCCAGTTCTATTTGAAAATTGTAATTGTTTTCATACAAAAGAAGAGATACTTAAGAGTACAACCTCGTTTATCTGTGTTAATTGTATTGATGTGATCCATGCAAATAAAAATCTGGAAATACAGGAAAAATAATAGATAAGAGATAATAACAAATTTTTTGGTTAAATAAAACAGTGTAAGAGAACCAGTTCATTATTTTGTTTTACAGAGATAAATTATAGAGATTGCAAATAAATTATTTGTTGTCTATTTTGTTGAATTTTTTAAACACTGGTTTCAGGAAATATTTTCACACATACTGGTGTTTCAAGACCATAATTTTTGCTGACAAAGTGTCGGAGTGTAGCTCAAAATAAAACATGAGCCGTGGCATCAAAATGAATTGCCATGACATTTTCCTGTTCCTTTATTATTAAAATTGATTTCGCATTGATGCTGTTGTCGTCTAAAGCCAATCATTTACATCATGCAAGTTTACAATGATCAAAGCTTTTGTAGGTCTACTACAACATTGATAATTTGTTTATGCACAGTATTCTGAACACCAAACATGTGTAAACAAAAATAAAAAATTACACCGAAAATGTTCAAAAATGGTTAATTCTTTAAAAAATTGGAGTTCCTCCACTCTGTAAAGTCGATCCAGATAATCTGGAGATTCAGATAAATGAGGTTGTACTGTAGATGTATACGTATATAAATACTTTTCTATGTTTACTTATATATGTACGTGGGTGAATAAAAAGTCAGGACCCTCTTCTTCAAAGGAAGTTTCATTTGATGATTTTGAACATTTTTTTTGTCTCCAAAAAATGCAGGATTTTGGGGGCAAAAAAATTTTAAGTGTATACCCTTCACAAGTGACCCCAGAATCAGAAATAATTTATTTCGGTAATAACATAATGTTATTTGAAATAACTCACATATTAAAATAATAACAATCAAATAAGGTTGCTTAATATAATTTACATATTGGTACAATCTGACAGAAATTCTTGTACAATACTTGGACACCTGTCCAGGAAAATTATTTTAACTTTTTTTTCCAAAACGTTTTGAGTTGGATAGGTTTTTCAGGTGCTGAGGTAGTGCGTTATAGAGCCGCAGAGCTGAATTGTTTCATACCCTTTTAAAAAAGTGTCAATCTATGGATCGGGTAGACTATGTTAACCTTGTGGGGGGTATTGTACTGATGGTTAAACATATTTTCTGCAAATAATAGGGTTATTTTTAAACTTCATTGGATCCTTCATCCATTTTATTCCTAACTGATTCAGAACACAAACGATCATGCATTTTTGAGGGACACAAAGAATGTTAAAAATCAGCAAATGTAACTTTCTTTCCACATTGCACTACTACCTTATATGAACTATAGAATATTAATGTTGGGGGTCCTGTATTTTTATTCACCCTGTATATGGGCTATGAAAATGTTTCCCATTAATTTTATGACAAAATAATAAAAACTGTCTAAATAAGATAATGCACAGAACATACCGCACAGCCCAAAGGTGAACTGGAGTGTTCCAACTACGCCAGAACACATCAATGTTCTTTGCGTTCCACCAATCGCTGTTAAAAAAAATTGCGGTCAGCAAAATGTAGGAGCTCACCAACCAAGTTCAAGAAAGAATGGAACAAGAGGTAGAAAAATATTAGCCAGAGAAGATGATTTGGGATCTGAAAACACAATTTAGTAAATAGTAAAACGTTAGTTACTAGTTCTGATAAAAATAAAAAACAAGTTTTATAACTACTAATATTATCATGAATGATGAAAAAAATACTTACAGCAAGTTTCAGTAGTCTCTCTGTAGCTTTAACAATATCCATATTCTGTAAAACAAAACTCATATAAATAGGAGTACACAGATAGTAAACAAATTAATTAATACTTATAATAGAAAAATATTTCTTCAGACTCAGTTGTGAGAAGATAAACTTTGTAATAATTGAAATATTAATTTATTCTCATGGATTTACATGTAGGTTCTCAATATCTCAAAAACCATCTGAGATACAACATCTTTCACAACAAACGTTTAGGAAATGTTACAAGCATTCCAGAGCACTTTTTCTTTCCCCCCTAGCTTTATAAATAATGAAGTTGTACTTTTTTTTGAAGATATAATAGCTGCCATATCGAAATGAAGTGGTGTACCAAGCAACGAACTTAGCTGATATATTTACAAAATAAATTTTTGTACCAAGTTTCAATTTGTTTGAGAAATATATATTGAATCAATTATATATATTATAATTGTATATAAATATATATATATACATATAATTATATTATTTATCATTTTAAGCAGAAAATGTCCTATAAGTATAGATTAAAAATGTTCACTAGCCGCAATTTTTGTATTAAAAAATTAATTTCTCTAGAACGATTAAATCTGAGGAAACCAAATTTGGCACATAGATTTGAGTAGAGGAAAAAATAATAATTGTGTTATTTTCTTTAATATTAAAAAAATGGCATATGTTGAAAATTTTTCAAGTCAAATAACAAAAAAAAAACTGTATAGTTTTTTGAGCAACTTCATTAAAATTCCAACGGTATTTGTTTTAACGAAATTATCAGTACATAAGCGAAAATGACCACTGGAAAGATATGCTAGCACAAGCTGGGAGCAACAAACATGTCACAGTTGACAGGTATTAGTGCTTATGCGTTGCTTGTGCTCTCTTACGCGTTGACGGATTTTGTTAGATAAAGTACCATTGGAATTTAAAAAATTGAAATCTTGTAAAATTGTTCTAATCTATGTAAAACAGCTGATGCCTATCAAAAGACAATATATATATATATATATAGCTTAAAACGTTTCGGGACAAGTTCATTATTTACTACGGACAGACAGGCATCACCTACACATTTCTTTCTATTCATACATAAATTATACATTGATCACTCTCCATATGTGGTCCATACACAGCACAAATTTACTGATGAACGTAAGCAGCTTTAGGTTTGTCTTATTGTTAAATTACTAAACTTATAAAAATAAGAAATAAACTGTAATCTGCCATAACATTGAATTGTATTTTCAGAACCACAATTTTAAAACATAAACAAAAAAAACATCTGATGGATTAATTATAAAAGGCAAAATTAAATCAATCATATGTATCAATTCTCCCCCCCTAAACTTCACATTTCAATAGCTGGTCAACATGCCTCCTCCAAACACTTCCATCGTCCATTTTAACTTTGTACAGTAGCGAACTTTCTTTTTCCATAATTGTTCCAAAACTCCACTTGTATCTTGAGTTGGTGTAATCTCGAGCCTGTACTCTGTCTCCCACCTGAAATTGTCTGCGTACGATTCGTGTAACTTCTTGTGCATTTTTGCTATCTGGTAGTAATAGGCTCAAGTGAGTTCGAACACTTCTTCCAAACATTAAGTTGTATGAGTTTGAGCCAGTTGTGTTTGGAGATTGTCGAAGTTGCATCAAAAGCCTATATAATTTTAGCTCAATCTTTCCCCCCTCATCTTCCATTGCCCTCAGTGATTTTTTTACTGTTTGGACATAACGCTCAGCTTGTCCATTAGACGAAGGATGGTAGGGAGCTGTAGTTTTGTGTACAACACCATTAGCAGATAAGAACTGGCGAAATATTGTAGATGTAAATTGGCTTCCATTGTCTGAAACTAAGACCAAAGGAAGGCCGAATGTAGAAAACATTTTTCTTAGCTCCTTCATACACCATTCTGCTGACGTGTTTTTAGTAGGGATTACTTCAACCCACTTGGTAAAGGCGTCCACAACAATGAAATACCACTGACCTTGTATCGGGCCAGCAAAATCTATGTGTAATCTCTCCCATGGTCCTTGAGGGGTCAGCCATGGATGATTCGGTCCTTTTGCAGGTTGATTTTGTTTTAGTCGACATTGTTTACATGTACGTACCATTTGCTCAATATCTCTGTCAATACTTTTCCACGTGCAATTGATACATATGATTGATTTAATTTTGCCTTTTATAATTAATCCATCAGATGTTTTTTTGTTTATGTTTTAAAAAATGTGGTTCTGAAAATACAATTCAATGTTATGGCAGATTACAGTTTTATTTCTTATTTTTATAAGTTTAGTAATTTAACAGTGGCGACGAGGTAAAAAGAAGGAGAAATGACTAAAGAAGAAGAAGAGTTACAAAAACTAAAAAAAGCTCGATCTATTATTAAGGGCCAATTTTTCAAAGGGCAAAAGACTTGCTGAAGGTAACCCTACATTAACCGAACTAAATATAAAAATCAAGGCTGTGACTGAATACTGGGAACGTTACAAGCAGGTTCAGAATGGCATTGATTGTTTGACAGATGAAAACTATTTAGAACATGAAATAGAATACAGATGTAATGTGGAGGATGAGTATTTAAACCTTACAACAAAATTACAAGAAATGGTACACAATCTCAAAGACACAAAAATTACATCTACTTCATCTCCAAGTGAAGCTGTTTGTACGGTTTTCAAACTACACTTCAGGGAATATAAATTTCAATCCCTACCACCCTGATGAAACAATTTCAAAATTTTGTGAGAAGATTAGAAGTGTTTTTACAACTAAAGAATCAAAGAGCTGATGATAAAACTAAAGTTTACACATTGCTACATGCTCTCACTCCCCAACTGCACCAACAACTGTACGATATTTGTGCTCCCAACGACCCGTTAGATAAAGATTACGACGAGTTAGTACAGCTTCTCAAGGATTTTATCGACCCGCAACCAAGCCAGTGGGCCTTGCAGCATAAATTTATTTCACGGACTCAACAAGAACATGAATCAGTTAGTGAGTTCTCGGTGGCTCTCAAGAAGATGACAATTAACTGTAACTTCAATTGTGGTTGCGGTAAATCAGTTGCAGACTTATTTCTCAAGTTACAGTTTATTCGTGGATTGAAAGACATAGATATTCGGACTAAATTACTCCAAGACCGCGAGAAACACACCTATCAGGACATTGTGAACATAGCTTCGGCTATAGAGCTTGCCAAAGCAGAAAGTATGACTGTTAGCCGAACACGTACTGAACACATTGAATTAAATCAGGTTCAGCAAAGACATTCAAATGAAGAAAAACACATCTAAGAGAGTCTCACCTCGGCCAAAACCTCTACTTAGTCCACGTTCAACAAATTCAGCCATTGAAAAGCTCAAAGGAAAATGCTATCGTTGTGGTTCACCCTCCCATCGTGCTAATAGCTGCAGATTCATAGATGCAACTTGTCGAAAATGTGGAAAAGTTGGACACATAGCTAGTGTTTGTTTGCAAAGTAAATCTCAATTACAAATGAAACCTGGACAACATCAAACTGAAAACAAAAGTGACTTGAATAGTGAGAATGAATATGAGATTAATGTAATTAGTGACAGAAATAATGACAAATTTATGGTTAACATCAACATCGAAGGCAGGACATTACCCATGGAATTAGACACTGGTGCAGCTCTTAGTACAATGTCTTACAACGAGTTTAAAAAGCTTGCCATCCCACAGAAAATATTTTCTACTAACATTGAACTTCGAACTTATACAGGAGAAACCATAAAACCGAAAGGAGTAACATTTGTTAAATGCACGTACAAGACTCAGAAGTTTGTTGGAAAACTTTACCTAATTGATCAAAACGTTGACGCCATATTCGGAAGGGACTGGTTGAGAGAAGTTAAATTAGATTGGGGTGAGATTAAAAGTCTTACAACGAGTCAGACTTCAAAATCTAGGAAGCTTGTTAAGTGAATTTAGTGACTTATTTGATCGAAAAAATTGGTGTTATACCTGAATATCTGGGACATTTTAGACTTACTGATGGCGCGACGCCAATATTTGTAAAACCAAGACAAGTACCGTTTTCCCTAAGAAGTAAAGTAGAAAATGAACTTACGAGACTAGAAGAATGTGGAATCATAACAAAAATAGATCATTCAGACTGGGGAACACCCATCGTACCTGTTGTCAAGCCGAACGGTCAAAACACGGATTTGTGCTGACTATAAAGTGACTTTAAACAAAGTGATCAAAGACGAAAACCATCCATTACCCAGGATTGAAGAAATCTTCTCTCAAATGAACGGAGGAAAATTATTTTGTACCTTGGAATATTTCTAATGCTTACCTCCACATGAAAGTGGACGAAGAAAGTGCACACATGCAGACACTCAGCACCCATAAAGGTATGTACAAAGTAAATCGTTTGATGTTTGGGGTGAAGGTAGCACCATCTCTCTGGCAACAATTCATGGACAAAACCTTGCAGGGACTTTCTGGTGTACAATGTTTCTTTGACGATATTATCGTTCAGGGTAAAACAGCTGAAGAATTATTGGCTAGATTACGTAAAGTTCTAGAACGATTAAGAAACAATAACTTAAAGATGAACCGAGATAAATGCAAGTTTTTTCAAACGAGTATCCAATATCTTGGGCATGTCATTGATGCTCAAGGACTTCACAAAACCAAAGACAAAGTCTTGTCTATCATGAACAGCAAAAGACCGGAAAACATAAGTGAACTTAGAACATTTTTCGGTCTGGCAAACTATTACAACAAGTTCATCAAAGATTTAGCAACAATCCTCCACCCACTCAATAATTTACTGAAGAAAGGCAACCGTTATATGTGGACTTCAAAATGTGAAGAAGGCTTTCAGAAGGTTAAGTCGGAAATAACCAGTAACAATGTACTTGTCCACTACAATCCAGAACTCCCATTAGTGCTTGCAACCGATGCGTCTCCAGTGGGCCTTGGAGCCTGTCTTTCACATCGATACAGCGATGGAAGTGAGAGGCCAATTAGTTTTGCCTCACGCACTTTGACCAAATGTGAACAAAAATACAGTCAAATTGATAAGGAAGCAACAGGTATTTACTGGGGACTCAAGAAATTTTTCCCTTACTGCTACGGGCGAAAGTTTCATTTTAGTGACTGACCATAAACCGTTAGTGTCAATATTCAGTCCCACCAAAACCCTTCCAACAATATCTGCTACAAGACTGTTCAATTTATGCACACTTTTTATCAGGTTTTGACTACTCAATTGAATATAAAAGAACCTCTGACCATGCCAACGTTGACTTTTTTGTCTCGTTTTCCTACTGAACAATAGCACTACAAACTTTGTGGACGATTGCAGCCTTTTTCAACTTAATCAACTTGATTCATTGCAGATTGGACAGTATGCTTATATCCAGAACAACTGCTCAAGATAAATATTTACAACCAGTACTACATGCCCTTGAAAACAGGAGAGACGGTCGAACCTTTTGGTTTCCACGACCAACGAACTAACACTACAAAATGGTTGCAGCATATTCAAGGGCTACAGGATAATGATTCCAGAAGCTTTACAACACTCAGTGTTAAATGAAACTACATGTTGGACATCTAGGCATGGAGAAGATGAAAATCCTTGCTAGAAGTTTTTGCACGTGGAAAAGTATTGACAGAGATATTGAGCAAATGGTAACGTACATGTAAAACAATGTCGACTAAAACAAAATCAACCTGCAAAAGGACCGAATCATCCATGGCTGACCCCTCAAGGACCATGGGAGAGATTACACATAGATTTTGCTGGCCCGATACAAGGTCAGTGGTATTTCATTGTTGTGGACGCCTTTACCAAGTGGGTTGAAGTAATCCCTACTAAGAAAACACGTCAGCAGAATGAGGTATGAAGGAGCTAAGAAAAATGTTTTTCTACATTCGGCCTTCCTTTGGTCTTAGTTTCAGACAATAGAAGCCAATTTACATCTACAATATTTCGCCAGTTCTTATCTGCTAATGGTGTTGTACACAAAACTACACTGTTTTAAATTACTAAACTTATAAAAATAAGAAATAAACTGTAATCTGCCATAACATTGAATTGTATTTTCAGAACCACATTTTTAAAACATAAACAAAAAAAACATCTGATGGATTAATTATAAAAGGCAAAATTAAATCCAATCATAATGTATCACTTATTACCACATTTAAATGAGATTTTCAAAATAGTATTACCCATTTTGATAGGTTACATTAAATAAATAATAAATGGTAAAACTTTTTAAAACCACTGGAGCTCAAGGCTTACTAAACTTCTGCATAATTCAATACAGTGAACATTCTGTTTCTGTTTCTTCCATTACTTCGTACGCTACAATAAAAAAAAAGGTTATTATCTAGACAATCCTTCACTTTTAACCTAAGTATAAAATATAATATAGCATCAAATTTGACCTTCTTTTTTACGGATGTTAAGTAAAGCAACCGACTTTAAGTCATGCTTCATAGGGATGGAATGGTTTTATTTTATCTAGTTCCCTAGATAACTAAAAACAAATGTATATTTATAGATAATACAGAATATTTTTATTATATCAAAAGGTGCAAGAAACTGTTGGATTATAAAGTAACACTACATTATTAATCAGTGCTATTCCCAAAAGCGTACTAGTGTGTTTATCATTAAGTACAATAAAAAAGCACACTTAAAATATAGTTTAAGAAGAGTTTATTATTGCCATGTATATATAGGGCAAAATATTTATTGCCATCATAGAACTATTCTTTACACAAAATCTGAATTGGTTTGCTCAAACTGTTTAAAGCATAGTTTGTGTAAACCCACACAAAACATAACATAGAGCATTGTTTGTCTTAATTGTATAATTAATATAATAAACACATCCTTATTATTAATCTTGAGTTGGAAAACTTTAAAACTAGTAGTTATTAAAACAATTTTCCAATATTGTTTATTTTGAATGAGGCCTTTCAAAACCAAAGGTTTCATCTTCAGGCGATTCCACAAAAATAAATAATATTAGAAAAAGTGTTGTTTTCATAAGCACCTGGATTTACCTATTAGTTTTTCTTTTTTTATAAAATACTCAAGGGTTGTAGAGACTAAGCTTTTTAACGTCCATTTTGGTTATAAATAATGTTTCACAGCTTCTAAGGTGATAACACGATTAGAGTAAATACTCCAACATACAGTATTATAAGCTATTGAGCTACATGCTCTTGAATTTTGTTTGAATGTAGCAGAAACAGTAGTTTGAAATCTAATATGCAACTAGATGTGGATTTGAAGAGTTCAGAGAGAGAATGCAGAGAATTATTCTTGCAATATGTAGACCATTTGTAAACTTGCATGCTATTTGTAAATACACTTAATAACCAAAAAACGTGTTTTTTACCTATACAAATTAAAAAAAATGTAATAAATCAGAAAGTCATACAATTTA
>NW_025780577.1:0-49365 GCF_021130785.1 Homalodisca vitripennis | reverse complement strand
GCCACTTTGTAGATACACCAATTTTATTTTTTAACCTAAATATGCTTACGAATGTGGAATTGTAATTTCCAGGAATCTCTGCAATGTTTTTCAGATTTTATTCCACGTCACGATCCAACAAATTGTGAGATACTGTAATTTGCAATCCCAATATAACACAAATATGTTTAGCAGCGCTGAAATTATAGAGATTTGTCATAGAGCATGGTCAGTGGGAGATTCGAATTCTTGTATTAATGTAATCATGTGAAACTCCAGGACTGCCACAGTAAGCTAAAATTCCTTAACCTAAGTAAACTAAGTTGAGATATTAAAAAAAAAAAAAACTGTCATCTATACAATTACATTTATTTCGCATTTCCACATCGTATTTAATGTAATCTTCAAAATTAAGCATTGCCTTAAAGCCAGGTTTCAAAATTATTAAGTTAGGGGGATCTTTTATACAAAGTCAAAGGTAGATCCCCTTTGAATACACGAAACTTTAACAAAATCTGTATTTAAACTATAATCTTAGGCAAAATTTAAATTTAAGTTTCAAGGAATAAATTAAAATCCCCATTGTTTTCTGTAAACGTTATTGGCTAAAACGACTGTATATTATTTATAATTTAAGAAATTCAGAAGTCTAGAGTTTAATATTTTTATAAGAAAAGTACTGGAAAAAATAGGTCGAGCAAGACGTAAGATGTGAGATACTATGCTTCTAGACATTACGCAGCTTTAGTGGTAAGGGTTGATTCAACGCGAAATATTGAGTAAAGGGGAACTGGATGTTCCTTCAGAGAAAGGTGAATTGGAGATGAACTCAACATTCAAATCTAATCAACCCTTGCAACCATAATTACGTTAAACGTACAAGACCGGTTTCTCCACTGTGTTTAGAGATCGTGTCAGAAAAATGGTATTGCATTGTGGACCTGATGAGACAATGATAATGACTCTTTACCTATGTTACATCATATTCTTATCTATTATTGGTCTTTTATTTTGACATTTTATTTTGAGCTTCTTACTATCAAATTTTATGGTTCTCTTCACACGAACACCATTGAAGATCGCAAGAGTTGAGACTGTGACAACATTGGAATCACCCTTCAGAAGCTTAAATTGTGACACGCTAGGATTGTGAAATGTAGCTGAACTCAATATTTGCATAAGTTTGCTTGCTTATATTTTACCGTCTCTGAGTATCTTGACAATAATGAGTTTCTAAGTTCTCCTAAATTATAGATACTAGACGCTAATATACAGTGTTCGTTCTTTACAGTCGGGTACACCTGCACTACCTGATCTAGTACGAACCCTATCCACATTACGGCTGTCCTTGTGAAATACTTACATCAAGGAATGTTTTAACAGGTACAATATCAAATCCAGGCAATTTTAATGGGTCAAATTTAAAAGGGGGGGTAGAATGTGCATACAGGCTAAGTAGGCTTTAAAAAAGAACGAGCATTTTCTGTAATATTGAACTGTAGGGAATACTTTGGTTTAGCTTAGATTTCAGGCTTCGACTTCTAACAAGTGTTTACAATGGCGATAAAAGGATACCAGACTTGTAGTCATCGGTCATAAGCTGGCCTGTAGTTCAAGGTCGACTAGATCTGTAAGCTTGCGGCAGTATTTGGGGTTTCCTTGTATCGCAATATCCAAAAATACCAGTCCTAAAAAGAATAGGAATTTTAGTTATTTGTGTAACAACATGGAGTTAACGTATTCACGTTTATATCATTAAAATCCAAAACCCATTCTTCAGAGAAACCGATATCTGCTCGAGAATAACGTATATACTTCTTTTCCCGGTGTCTTTGATTATAACACCTTATAGCTTGGTGTTCTGGGGTGGTTCTGATCACCATTTGTATGAAACTCCATTCCAAATCCGTGACAACGGTTTTTAAGTTTCCTTATTATAATTTATCTGCATTTCCATCTTTTTTCAATTCAATCCCTAAGTCCGTGATTTAAATGTGGTCTTGATGTAGTATGAGTAAATTTTCTGTGGTGAAAAGGTATATTTTGTACAACGTATATTGTTGATCGCAAATTAAAATAAATAATTTTAACAAAATTTTCCATGAACGTGTTTTTAAGGAAAAATGTTTGTACTCGGAATAATGCTCTACATCATTTTAAACTATTAATTTATAAATAGATTATAGAACGAAAACTGGAAGCAAGCGAACAAATATAGCAAGCTCGGTCAGCTTAGGAAGCGAGAAAGAGTTTCCTCTAACGTTTCCTTCTTTAAACTACTCGTATTTCATAAGGTCACTGCCGTTTGAATTAGAATTCGTCGTTAAAATTTATATTCATTAAAAATTCTTACTTAAGTTTGGTATTGTTGGGTTGTTGAGAGGAAATTGAGAATATTCTACAGCGTTTATCAAGAATACATAGTTTTTTTTTTAGTTAACAACTACTTCAATACAGTAGTAAAACATTTTGAAAATGAACCAATTGCGTTATTTAATAAAAGAAAAAAAAATAAGGTAATCGCTCGTTTTGCAAAATATACAGATATGTCCATACTAAAAGATACGCTGTAAACCGTAATCTGTAAGTAATTGCATCTGTAGGATATTTAGTAGGTTACATAATTATGTAAAGGTTATAGGCAAAACTTTAAATTTTGCGACCTCTTTTCTCGTGTAATATGCTCCTTTATCATCATTTGATACTTTTATTGTTAAAAACCTTATATTATAAAATTTCTTAATAACGATTATAAGTGCAAGTTTCCAACCAAAAAAATATGTTAAATGTTTCGTTCAATATTATAAATGTGGAATAAATTTATTGGTAACTAAATGCAAAAGTTCACTGGAACCACCACGCGTTAATTAGTATTTTTTAAATATTTCTGCTTTGTCTTAGGTTTGTGGTTAGAGGTATTTTCTGCGCCTCAAGCAAACAATGGATTCTAATCCTCAAAACTTAGTGTTCTATCTTTGTACCGTATACTGATAAAATGCTAGAAATCCTTTTACTACTCTTGTACATCATCAATCAGCCTTAAAAATCAAATGATAAAGGAAGAGCTGAATCAATTTTAGACACATACCATGCATCTATCACTAATGTATTTAAAAAAGGCATAGCGATTTTACATGAAAAATTTCACATTTCAATAAACAGCGACGGCAGATTTATTTTTATGTAAAATTGTACAAATAAAATCGTTCATGACGTACGTTGCTGTATGATTAATTTATATTTTTGTATATTAAATGAGGTTTAATTTCAGTGATTAAATAATAAAAAATCCTCACGTCCAAATTATTTTAAAACGATGTTCTATTTAAAATATGTTGTTTAAAATTGATGTTTGTAGTAATTTCCAAATATCTATAAAGATCCCTGATCTTATCTAATATAAATCTTCGGGGCTAATTTCGTGCTCGCCAAATTTGGAGTTAAACTTGTCTTAAATTTTAAAAGGAAGATAAGCTTCAAAATGTTAAAAATTTACTGATATATAATCGCATATATTCGTAATTTTCATTCTATAATTCTATATAAACACCTAACAACGCATAAACTTAGAACTGTAAATATGAATTTTGGCCATATTTTACCAGATAAACTGGGATTTTTAATTTTATAAAAAAATACAGGACTTATATTGTGTCAATGTCACCCATGAACTTTGTACGCAGTGTTTATAATAAATATAACTACACACATATATATATATATATATATATATATATATTGTAGTTATATATATATATATATATATATATCTAGTTTTATATATATATATATATATATATATATATATATCAAACGTTTTTGAGATTGTTGTAGGGATCAATAAGAGGTTTTCATAATGTTATTGTATGATTTTTATTAAAAATTTTACGACACTTCATTTCTTTAAATATACGTTTAATGAGAATTGTTATTGATGTAAGTAATCTAAATCGGAATGAGACGAAAGGCTTTTCAAGGTTCGTCAGTTCCACCTTTATAATTATGAAAGAGGTCCGGAGCTATCAGTATCAAAGGTTTGGTTGGTCTTTGAAAGGGAAATTAATATAATTAATAGTTAATTAGAAAGAAGTGTTTTCAGATCAAACATGAGCTATAATAAAAACTATCTGAAACCAGTGTCATATTAAAAATGTTATTAATTAATTTAATTCATAGGGAGCATAATGCATGAGGAATTACAAACAACAATTCCAATACAATTACAAATACGATATAAGATAGAAATAGTACAGGATTGTAAATATAGTTATAATTAATCAATCATAACCCGTCTCTTGATAATACGAGATAAATAAATAATCTCGTTATAATTTGTGTTACCTATCAAACCAGTATAGTTCAGAAATCAAGTATTATATACTAAAAACAAATTCAGGATCTTAACTAATTAGGTTGGCATTTAGTCACTGGCACAATTGCTACGCGCCCCAAATTCAACTCTACAACAGTAAAGTTGATTTTACGCTTGTTAAAAACAACAATAACACTCCCCTACACGTTGTTAGTGACGTAGGTCTTTGTAGACGATAGAGTCCTGCATCCATGTTTCTTTCTTACTCTTTTGTTATAGGCTGTATAAAATACACGTCTCGCAAAATTTTCCTGCTTTTTATTTTTTTTTAAATTGTATTAAACCATTTAAACTCAAAAAACTTTAATTCATAGTGCGAGTTATAAGTATTATGAATACACTTTGTTTAGTTTTTCGTGGATAAAGATGGAGGGATGGAACTCGGAAAACCTTTCTAGGATAAATAAGTGAACTGTTTAGTCACTGTTATAACTTATACTATTTCCTAAAATGGAATCTTTTGGGGGGGGGGGGTTGCTCCAAATTGAATGAAAAGACATTTTGCAAAGTCTTGATAAACTCTTGGTATTTTAGATTTCTCAAAGCCATATAAAAAGTCTTCTTTGTGGTTTTCCTGCTACTTGGAGGTCCTTTCCTTCAAAAAGTTTCGGACTACAAAGCTGTAATAAAAAATTGGGGGAATAAATGTTCATAAATGGATACAGAGCAAATAGATCAAAGTTTAGGTATAATGTATATAATAATTTATTCTTTGAAGCGAAGGAAATTGTTGTCTTTCTTTTTTGGTAAAACGTTAAAATAAATTAATTTATTAAGTTGTGCCTCTCTAATCACATAAATTGAAACAATGAAATCGTGTATATGTAAGAATACAAAATTACTTTTTGGAATCACGCAAACATTTTTACTTCGCAGATTAAAAAACCAACGCACATTAGTTAATGAATACTTACCATGCTAACCCATTGACATTAAATTTGGCTCTCCGTCAACTATTTAAAACTTACTAATACACAAATTTAACTAAAACGTACTTTATTCAGCAATTTTTCCAAGATAAGTCTCCTTAGAAACAATTAGTTAACTGGTATGTTGAAACAACTTTCACATTTATGTTATAAAACTATTTAGTACAAATATAAAATGCTTATATAACATTCAAACATAAAAATATATATTTAAGGTAGGTTCATATTTGTAGTTAGAAAGATATTTACTTTCTCTAGAGTAAAAAAATTAGGTTTCCTATTCTTTAATATGTTAAAATTTCAGCGGTGTATTAAAATATCTTAAAATATTATATATAGAAAAATGTCCGAAAACACAAAGGTCATGAAGTCACTAACTACCAAAAGCTGAATGATTCTATAACATCAAGCTTAAAAATCGTACGATGTTTCAAATATTTACATGGAAAATAAAGAAGCAGCCCTATAACAAAAGTATATAAATACTAAGGGCCGGAAAGAGCCTTATTGATATTTTGTCGTTGTTCGTCTGTCTGTGCGATATAATTTTGATGGAGAGGGTCAAGAAACTTAAATATTGGTACATGGGTTTCTGTTAGTATTGCATTTAGAGTCAAATAATTGATTGAAAGTCCATGTATCTCCTTGTCTGTTTCTTTTATTTCTATAACATTCTACAGAGTTCTATAGTTCATAGTCGAGTTATTGATTTATTTTTTGGTCCTAGGGTCCGTCTTCTGGCTGTTTTTCTTGTCTGGGCAGTAACTCTTGATAGAATGGTCTTAATGATTGAGATTGAGACATTGTTTTATAAGCCCAAGGAAGAAGTCACTTATTTTTAGGTTAGAAGGTGAAAGGAAAATCCATCCCTAAACTTTCAATCTATTTAAAAGTCTCTGCGATAAGGACAGATAAGAGCTTGGTATCAGTGGTAAGAGCTTTAAATTTTAGACACAAGTTCTTTTGATAAAAGTAGAGAACTCTATTGATATTGCGTTCAAAAAATAAAATTGAAGTCCTCCGTCTGTCTGTCTTCACACGGTTTTTTGTTTTATGTGTTCTCGGATACGAGGTGTATTGTTTTATTTACTTACACTTATTTACTATTTCAACCCAATAAATAAATGCCAGTAATGCCCACGATATAGATATTGCTATTGCTTTGCCAATTTAAGTCAAATTTATACCTTTTCAGTTGTTGAATATATAAGTTTAGCCGAAAAAATGCTTAAGTAAACTGGACAACAAATACAAAATAGGTACAAAACCCTTTCATAAAATAATTTATAGCGAATTAATACTCGTAGATAGAACTGAAATCTTTCTAGCCACTCAAGTGATTGTGCGCCTACACTTTAACATATGGGAGATACCAAAATAGTTTATGATTTGCAACCAGAATCAAATTTCAAAAAGCACTTGTTCTTTAGGTGATACAAAACAATTGTATAGTCTCAAATCGATACATCAGGATCTCGGATCGATAACTATTCGTCAATGGATTCCACTTCCACACGAATGAAAGGAACATGATCAGAGATTCAACAATAGTTTACTTAGAACGCCATAAATTAATTTTTATCACACTGATGAGATTCAACTACTTTTTTACATTGTAAATGATATCAAACTAACACTTTAGTTAAATTCATTTCCTTTAGAGATCCATGGACCTAAAATCGAACGAGCGCAATATCGTTATCAGTGGTTCGTTATTCTTTGATAGTTTATACTTGAGAGGTGAAGGTATGCAAGAACTTTAGAAATATTTTTTCCAAGTAGTAATAGGATACTAAAAATTTTATTAGTTTATAGTCCTTTTTTATATCAGTCTGTTTTAAATATTTAACAACCACTAAAGTGAAGCACTGAGCCCCATACCTAACCATTTAAGTTTAGATATATTGTTTCTAAAACCATATGACATTATTAACCTAAAACTTGTATATATAAACACATATATAAATATTCCTTCATACAAAAACACATTTTCTGGATACTGAATATTTATATTACAAAAGCTTAGTATTTTGTATATATTCTTTTATGAAAACCTAAATATCTATAAAAATTTAAAACCCTTTATTATGCTACCACACCTTATAAACATAAAATTCCTTAAGTGCTGAAGCCTAAATGGTTAAAAAAATTGCCTGTTAATTTCAAAATATTGTTGCTTTTTTCACAAATAACAAGATTAGAGATTCACCAACTTGCCTAAAAATAAATTATTCTTAAACATTCCAGGAACATATACAGAACCTTATACACTATAAATAATCCGACACAATAACAAAATTAATTCAAGTTTTCCACTTAACCCAAAATAATATGTTCAACCATTGAGTATAATTATAAAAATCTGTTTCAAAGGCAGGATGGTGTCCACCAATGCAAATGCGTGTCAAGTACACGAGAGTTAGAGGATGCAGTTGTCAATTGCAGGAATCAATTACTGACCACAGTGTTACATTAGTGCGTATATGTAACTATTGACTGGATAATAGGATAATATATTGATCATTATACAATATCATTACTATACATTAAAATGATACGCGTTTATTTATGTTCTGTAGCGAAATAATATTCTGCTTTGGAGAATTGTAAAAAACTGTGACCAATAGAATAGTAGAGAAATGTTTTAATATTTACAAATGTAGATAGTCATTATCTATAACCCTTAAATCGAAATACCGGTCTTGGAGACCGCTAGGGTATTTTGACTTGTGAATGTTGGTAGTACTACTTGACCTTGAGGCGTACGCGCCTGTGTACCTTCCCCCCACTCTTTTTTCGGTCGATCAACACTCTTCCCGCTCAGTTCCAGTCCAGTTGTGAAGCCAGTTAGTTGTGTCTTTTAAAAGTCTGGCGGTCTCTTATACCGGTATTTCTCTTACGCGCTGCCCGTTTTAGCGGTCTTACATACTGATATTTCTGGAATGAGCTCAAAATACATTTTGAACTTTTCTTATTTCTTTGTTTATCTTTACTTGACATGTATTAATAGAGTGAACATTTGTAAATACTTGTAAATTGACTTGTATAGTGGGTGTGGAAATAGTGAAATAGTGGAAGTAGTGGAAAAAGGTCTGGTTCATTCACTATGGATCAACAACCTTCATCAAGTTGTGACCAAAGGATTTTAGCAAGTGATGTGGACTTCGATACCAGGATCCAGAGACTCTTGAAACGATGATGATAACCTTTCTGATGTTAGTTCAGAAGCTGACGATTCGGATCAAGATCCCAACTATGTTCCATCAGACAGCGACAGCTCCAATTGTGACTACAATGACTCCAGTGATGATGAAGATATAATGCTGGAGGATGCGGTAGGTGTTGTCACTGTAGATAACTACCTAGATTCGCAGCCACAAGTTTTACATGGAAAAAACGGATATGAGTGGAGCACTGTTGAGCCTCCAAGAAATCGGCGAACGCCAGCTCACAATATTATTAGGGGGCTGTCTGGTCTTACTGCTGAGGCTAAAGCTGTGGGCGAAAATCCAACCAAAAAGGACGTTTGGAAATTGATCTTCACAGATAGTATGATAGATACTATAGTGAAGGAAACCAATAGAAAGCTGACGGAGCTTAGAGGAAGAATAAGTGACCACACATCAAAGTATAATTACAATCCGTGTGATCAAGTAGAGGTAAGAGCTCTTTTAGGGTTGTTTCTTTATACCTCAATATTTAAATCTGGACATGAAGATATGAGATCTCTGTTCAACAAAGATCCTACTGGGCGAACCAATATTTTTAGCTACAATGTCCGTGTAAAAGGTTTGAGATTTTAATATCTTGTCTACGATTTGACGACTCCACGACAAGAGAACAGCGCAAGGCAGAAGATAAGGCAGCAGCAATATCTGATTTATTCAATCAACTAATCTCAAATGGCAGGGGGTTGTTTTGTCCAAAAGCAAATGTAACTGTGGATGAGATGCTTGTGCCTTTTAGGGGCAAATGCCGTTTCAAACAGTATATGCCCAAAAAACCAGCAAAAATATGGCATAAAAATCTTTTGTATGGCCGATTCAGGTAGTTCGTATCTCTGTAATGCTTTTATTTACACTGGTAAAAACTGTTACAGTGTTGGTCTCACCAGAGATGAACAACAACTACTGAAGAGTACGCAGACTGTCATAAAATTAACAAAGCATATAGAAAGAACCAATCGTAATGTTACTGCTGACAATTGGTTCACTTCCATCGAGCTAGTTGACCAATTGAAACTAAGGGGATTAACATTTGTTGGCACTATTAAAAAAAACAAAAAAGAGATTCCTCCAGAATTTTTACCTCACAGGCAAAGACGTGTGGGATCTTCGCTGTATGCTTTCCACAATAACACAACGTTTACTTTCTGTTGTGCCGAAGAAAAATAAGGCCGTACTTCTTATTTCCTCGATGCACCACGATATTGAGACAAATTCTGAAATAAATAAGCCTGAAATTGTAGGATACTACAATAAGACTAAGGGTGGCGTTGATACCCTAGATATGAAGACATCTATCTATGGGAGTAATCGAAAAGACTCGTCGTTGGCCAATGGCAGTATTTTATGCCATAATTAATATTGCCAGTGTTAACGCGTTCATATTGTTTCTTTGCTATCGGGGAAGTCCAGTTTTGACAAGATTTCAGTTTATAAAGCAGCTGGCTTTTGAACTAGTAGAGCCTCATATTAGAAGACGACTAGAAATGCCTAACTTGAGAGCAGACCTGAAAAAGACCATTCTTTCTGTTCTTGGACAAGAACAGGAGCGAGGAGAAGTGCGTGACGATCGCCTACAAAAGAGGAAAACCTGCAGCATATGCCCTTATGAAAAGAAGAGAAAAACCCAATACAAATGCATTGAATGTGAGAACGCCATTTGTTTGGAATGCTCCCGCAAAGTGTGCCTAAATTGTGCAAGGTAGAAATGATGTGTTCATCATTCATCCAGAATATTAAGTTTTCGTGCTGATTACTCTTATTTAAGCTACTTTTTATTACGTATACCATGTTCAATAAACCAAACTTAATGTGAAAAAGTGTCATTTTTCATTATTCCTTTGTTCAAATCCAACAAAAATACCCTTGATGATAATAAGTATAACATTCTTTAATTATCTAAGCTTTGCATTTTAATGATAAGATTTAACTTTAAAGGCTTTTCCAATGTAAAAAAAAAAACAAATACTAGCGGTCTGACAGACCGGTATTTCTCTGGCGAAAACATCGGGCGGTCTGACATACCGCTATTTCCCTGGCGAGTCAAAAGTGTCCTATTTCGGTTTAAGGGATAAAGGAAGCTTCTTATTCTTCATTATTCCTTAAACACTTTTAAGCGGTAAAAAGTATTTGTAATGGGTAAATACTACCCGAGTTGAAGTTCAACGGGGAGTTGAAGGCCCCATTCCCGCCCATGTTAAAAGTAAGAATTTTAGGAACACATATCTGGGTAACCATAGCAACTAACAGCATGAAATTTTTTATGCTTGATGTTGCATCATAATAAGTAAAATAAACTACAATTAGCTTGATAGGTAATATAACTTGAAAATTATAAATTTTTTCAATCGCAATTTTTTTATATTTTTAATATTATATATTTTGAAGTTATATAGTTGAAGAATTTTATTCATTGTAGTTTATCTTGTACATTACATATATACAAACAGCCAGTAAAAATTTCAAAGCACGAACTCTACTAGTGCCTGAGATAATGGTTCCTAAAACTAAAAAATGCAACTTTCGGAAAACGACATAAAATGTAAAAAATCAGCTTATTATTGTGAATATTTTACCTTAAAATCCACCTGGGCAGTATTGAGAGGATGCTCCTTCTTCTTCTTCAAGTTTCTTTCTTCTTTTAGCAATTCTGGATTCTTTGGTTGCATCCTGTGCTGCCCGTTGAGCCTTTTGAAGTCGAACCTCATCAGCTTTTTTTAGCGCCACAACAGTGTTTATACCGTAGTTAACCCAATACCATAATCCCAAGTTCTTTCAAAAACATTTAATCTACCTAATTTTCCATCATTGAATGTCAAGATTGCATCAAATACCCCTATTTCTAAAGTTTTTCTTCCAACAAATACATTCTTAGGTATTCTACTCCAGACTATATTGTTGAAAGACTCGTTAACGTTTTGGGTTTTTCAATGTGGGCATTTTTTAAGGAGACTAGGATCAGCCAATGATTGAAAAATAGGTTTTATAACTTCCATTACTGCAACAGGAACTGTACTTTTATGCTTGAATTCTTTTTTTTCATAAACAGCTTTATTGTACTTGCACCAAGTTTCCGGTGTAGGTAGACATAGCTGATGGCTCGGGTGTTCATCCGTAGAGATGTAATGGAAATATATGGACCATACAGAACGTTTCATTTTATCCAAACTATTTACATTAGCTCTAATTGCATTGCCATAATATGACTGAAATTTATCAATAATTTTTATCTGTAAGTCTACCTACTCCTTTTATAGATTTACCATCTGACAGAGGTTTACCGCCAAGTCTTGCTTTTAATTTTCGCAGCCTTGTGCCCATTCTCTTGGAAATATGCCCTATACAGGGTGATTCAAAACTAAACGGCAATCTCTCGAGAGCTTATTCTATAGCTAAAAACAAGTAAAAAAGTTCATATAACCATATGCCCGGAAACGCTTCGTTAGCGAGTTACGCCTAGCGAAAGATTTCGCCCGGATTTAAGAACCCTTGGTGAAGTCAGGCCGTATAAAAATGGTAAAGGTAGTTACAAAGATACAAATACGATTGTTTTTTTATGTTTTTATATCTGAAAAATTTATTAAAATTCGTCCCAGAGCTGTAAATGCAATACTTTCAGACATATCTTACGTAAAACACAAGAATTGGTGCAAAGAAATAACACATTTTTGTGTTTAACGTAAGATTACTTCCATAAATGTTAAATAAAGGTCATTTTTTTCTTAAACAGATTTGTAGAACATTTAATTCTGAAAAGATTCATGTGAATTACTTAGGAAAAAGTTAATAATAGGAATTGAAATTTAGCTTTTTTTAAAAATAAAACAGACGCACAAAAATGCATATTCTTATCTTCATAAAATATTAACTAATGTTTAGGTTGTGAGTAACAGCTGATAATTTATTCAACACTTTTTATCGTCATATTTTCTTTGCAAAGGTTGGCAATATCAGCTGATCAACAATTAAGTTTCATGATGTAATATTTGAATAACCTTTATGGAGGTTTTTGTATTGTGGCGTGTGAAGATTGTATTTTGTGAGATCCTGTGATTATTTGGAAATATTTTATACAAGTGTATAAAATATTTTATTAAATATTTTATTTATAAAATAATTTATTAAATATTTTTATAAAAGTGTATGTAATTATCTTAGTAAATAATGGCAGATAATGTAAATGGTATGTATTCGTTTGAAGAGTATACGGACATGATACTGATTTACGGCAAAGTTAACAAGAATGGTTTAGCTGCAGTTCAGGAATATCGTGATACTTTTCCACATCGAAGAACACCTGATCGCAAAACATTTGAAGCTGTGGAGAGACGACTTAGAGAAACTGGTAGCTTTAAATGTAAAATATTGCCGTTTAGTTTTGAATCACCCTGTATATTCAAGCTTCTCAACAGGGGTGTCATCACTATAAGGATTATCTTCCACTATAGCCAGATGAGCCTTAGAGTCGCCGTCACCTAAAAATTTTACATACCGTACGCCACGCGTAGGTATCGATCGTCGACAAACTGCAACAGCAGCCACGCACTCCATGCCGCTTATGTATACTTGTCCCCTCATAATTTTTTTAAACAATTAGGTTCATGACTTTTTATTTTACCTTCGTTGCCTTTTGTTTTTTCACATCCACTGCAGTACTTTGTCAACACTTCCACATCCAACACTTTTCCGGTATCAACACTCGTAACAGTACAACACGCATTTTTGGATACGAATCCTCTCTTTTGCCACGTTCCATCAAAAGCAATTGGAATGTCTGTACTAATTTTTTTTTCATCTTTATCATCTATATTCTCATTTATTGCTTCTAATGTGGCATTTTTCATACAACTATCAGTAAAAGTAGCTAGAGATTTTCTGAGAGTATTCGTATATTTACTTACATAGGTGCAAGGCGAAGACAAGTTCAACATTCCACACAAAAGTTTTCCAGCTTCTGGCCCCTTTCCAATGCACCGCAAACCATAAAACATTCTCAGATTGATATCAAAAGTATTATTTTTATCAATAAAATTAGAAGAGTAAAATTCATGACTAAATGTGCAGTCATCATTTGTACACTTTAGAACTAAATTACTTGCCAGCCCATTACGTTTTTCTATATCGTCTTTTATCAAAACGTCTGATCCACACTCCTTACAAGCTACAAAGTTAGAAAACACTGAACACAAAATGTTGTATGAAATTAATAAGTTTCTATCTGAAGCATCAAAGCTATCATAAGTATCTAATTTGCCTACAATTTTCTTTTCAGCAGAACTGATGACTGAAGGCCTAGGCCTAACCTCAATCTCTGCTCCTGCTTTGGATTAGCATTTGTAAACCTGTTACCGTGAAACTTAAGTTTTTTTATTTGCACTCTCGGCATATTTACAACTAAACTCTAAAATATTTCACTATTATAAATAATAAACACAAACAACAACACTTTGTTTACCTTTCCCACTGACAAACCAGAAAAACAACAGTAAACAATACTAAGTTAGTCTAAGCAGACAAGAAAAACAGCAATAGACAACAATTAATAATAAGCAGTAAGTGTTTGCCAACATTGATTTTTCTTCAACCTTTACTCTCCAATTTGAGTACTATGCAAAGTGCAAACAAATACAGAAATAATTATCGTCAATAGAAGTTTGTGAAAGCTGAACTGGTCGCAAATTGGCTATGCAGACTATTTTATAAAATTAAATAAAAAATACTTAGAACAACTTTTATAGGCCATGTTTGGTATCAAAATGTACAGAAAGATACAGAGAACAAATTTAGCTAACAAAAATTTATTTTTTATTTTTTGACCCTTCGACCTTTAACTCCCCTTAAACATTCTATAAGATTGATTTAAACAAATAATACGTTAACCATAAGGTTAGATTAAGTGGACAGAAGAGTTAATATCAGCAGTGGTATACATCTCCCAAATAGTTACCAGCAAATAAAGGTTAAACAAGTGGTTGAATATCAAGGCTGGTAGTTTGAAGGGTTTGTGGTTCATTTATTGGAGGCGATATTGTGTATACAACGGCGTTAAGTTCGTTCAGACGTAAATTTAACGTTGGGGTTGAACTGAGCAAGAATAAATTAAATTTACTGGAAGTGGTTTAATTAAGTGAGGTATCGTCAGGAATACAAATTGAGGTTAGTTCTACAAATTTAGATGGAAAGATTTGATCTCAAATCCAAAATACATGAAAGTATACAATTCATGAATTCCCGAATTGTGTAGGTTGACTTTTTCATCAGATCTAAGGAAACCATAAAGAAGATACTGCAAAATACGTATAAATTGCATTGAATTAAGGAAACAAAGGTGATAGCTGGTCAACCCTGGTATAATCACAGACATTGATAATAGATGAAGAAGTAAATTTGATAGAAATATGATCTACAAAAGAGATAAAAATTTTTACCCTGTCAAACACTTAATATGCTGAAACAAAAGTGGAATGAAGAAATTAACTAAAACAATTTATATACTCACCAAGACATTAAGGCCTAGGTTCAAAACAATTAATTCCCTTAGTAACCATGGTAGGAAGCTTAAAAACAATTCTTAAGAACTCTACATTACAAAGTTAGTTATTCTTATAATTATAGACCATATATTTAATACATTTTGAGGATGGAAAGCTTGTTTTTACCATAGTCAAAATTTAACCCCTAAGTTAAAGCCAACCCAAAAAACTGGTTATCTTAATATTTAGCTACTTTCGTGTCGCACAAACTACTTAACACTGAATTCCTCTTACTACCTGGGTGCCAATATCAAACACCCCATTAAACTCTAGCAGACCATGTCAGACATCGATTATTAGAGTCGAACGATTCCTGTGTTACAGACAAACCGAGATTGAGAAATCCACAACCAAATTCAACATCATTCAGAGCATTACATTCTATCATTGCAAGTCAGTGCATAAATAATCAGCCAACCAAAAACAAGTAATTAAGTAATGTACTTAATTACTCCTTTCGAATACAACTGGAATTTCAAAGAGAAAACGACATTATTTGCATATTAACATTTCTTCAAACTGAAATACGGCCGAAATTAGTATTGTGGAGACCTATAGCCAATTGTCAAGGATGCTATACTCTCAACCCTTTATACATGCGTTACATGTCCAGTGTTATCAAGCAACAATAGCGTTGTAATGTAACAATGTAACATTTCATAACAGCCTCCATTAATTAATAGCACATTCTACCCCACTCAAATGTGCATACCACATAAGCTAAGCTCAGGGGGAGATTATTTTATTAATAACCTTGAGTTATTATTAAAATATTCTTAACAATTTTAATATTTATCACTAGTTAAAAAAACTGGGAAATATCGCAAATTATTAATAAAAACATATTGGTTTTCATCAAGTATTTTTCTCCTAGATTAGATATTATTAAATATTAGCCTTTTCCACTAAAGAAAGCCAAATATACTAATATACACGATTGTTTATCTAACAAGATTTAATATATTATAAAATGTTGAACAAGCAGCCCAAAGTGCAGGTAAAACAACGTAACAACTTCTAGGTCAGATTTCCCTAAGGACGCTTTACTCGTAAATCCCAACTGGGGGTTTTTGTATAACTTACATTACTACGTTGGTAATATTATTTTAAATGTTTCTACAAACGTGAAATTAATACAATACCAACAACATTGTATTAAAAAAGAAAAATTTTAACACGCATAATTAAGTAGCTATCATGTATTTAGTTTACGTATCAACAATAACGTTTTTTTGCGTGATTGGATCCCAAATTTTAAAATAGTACGTTACAGTTATTCAGTGCAAAAATTTTAAAAAATGTATATCCAATTCTAGTATTTGCATATCTTCAACTAATTGCTGGTGTCTTTGGAACTGAAATAAAGAGACTTGAAGGAAACATAATACTACTATATTTGAATACATTGACATGGTCTCTAATTATAGAGCCAGTATGAAATTTAATTGTAATTGGTTGAACTAATGGACAATATGATCCTGAACGGAGCAATTTACAAATGGTTTATTGTTAGTTTTCCTTGATAATTAATTGGCGTTCTCTCATCCATTGTTACATTTACAATTATAACCACCGTAGTAAAACGTAAACGCATTTTAAATGGGCAGTATTTTATTATGTAGACACACAGCATTTATTTGTTTCCGTTTGCGTCGAGTGTCAATAGAACGTAATGTAAAACATCTGATTACTAGAAAACTCTTTAAAGAATCCTATATTCCCTAAAACTAAGTTTTAGTTCAAATATTTCATTAGAAATCGGGTTGAGGTTTTCTAAAACTAAAAGCTTGTCTAAAACATTATAAGGCTTTATGGATTTGTAGTGTTATTACAATAGTATGAGAATTTAAATTAAGCATATTTCGTTTTAGAAAATTCTGGAAAACTACATTTTTACAATAATGTTTACAGTCAAATACAAATTCAATCTTGGTTGGCTCATCGTTAGTGAGCCCATAGGGCGTGTGAAAAAATATTATTTGTAATTAAATTTGAATTAAATTGCCTATAACATGAAAATTTTGTAATTTCCAGCAATCACAAGGAATTTTTATAAATATCTCAATTATATTAACAACGATATGTAAACTATCTGTCTGTTTTCCGCTGGATGAAAGAATTTAAAGTCATGTTTTATGATGGGAATGGAAGTTAGTTGAACGTTTTTGTAGCCTAACTTTAAGAAGAATATCTCAAGAACTATTTCTTCTGTTCAATTAACATTAAGCTTCATTTATTAATATACAGGAATGAGTTTAATGTGCGTGCTTCTTTATCAAAAAGAATTATTGAAGTCTATAAAATAGTAGTCTGACAAATTTTTCTCTTTTCTCTGTCGGGAGTGTACAAGTGTCATTTCTGTCCGCTTGTCAGTCTGTCCACTGAATATATCGAGAATAAATCTAGCTCTAGACTCTAAATGCATGCAACCTGTTTTGCGACACGTTGTGTGGTGTATTAGTAATCATTTTTTAGTTTCATGAATAACGTACAATAAACGATGTTTCACACTTTATTGAAGATAGGTTTTATAATGAATATAAAAATGATTTCATTATCATTTTAAAATATGGCTGTTACTATCATCTCAATGATTTTCAATTTACTACAGAAAGATTGTATACGTCACTGAATTAGTATTAAATACAATCAGTCCAAACTATAATTTACAGTTAGTCAGACGGTAATGAAAATCCATTTTAACAACGTAATGTATTATAAACATGTAATTTATTGGCAGTATTGTTACATTTAAATCACCTTCATTACCCATAATGTATACTAATATTGGTATTATTAGTAACATAATTTAATATAGTTTACAGCTATTTGTTTGTAGTTTTGAGTTATAGTGCCAGTAGTAATGTTCCTATTAAATTACACAACTCACTGCTTCACATAGCATTTTCATATAAGAGACAAATGGACAAAGCTTTTTTAAATCATATTACGCGTATTATGCGGTATGAGATGTTTATTGAAAGTTATCTCATTTTCAGAATAACCTGTGTCTATAAATTTAAATCGGTTTTTTTGCATAGTAGCAAACAAATGTGACAACCTTACTCTTTTCACTTGTTAGGTGATTTTTAAAAGTATTGAGAGTAAATTTCTTGAGTTTTTAGCTATTGTTTACATTTTAAAGCCTTACATACACAAGCGCGAGTCCCTGTGATTTCGTACACATTCCTATGAGCACTTGAATTATAACATATATATCTTTGAAATGTTATTGACACTTGATTAATATGTTCCTTATCGTAGAATTAAGATTAGGGGATGCTCATTTCTGATACAATGAGTACAGAATAGACGAAGGACATGGGATTAGGTATAACTAAGGTTGTAGTAAAAAATACACGGTTTACTTTTAAGTTTAATTGTGGCAATTAAAACCTACAAGCAACACTTCTAGATGTAAAAATAAAATAATATCTTGCCATTTTTTAAGCCAAAATATACTAATAATGAACTTCAATGATATCTTGGGGAAGGCCTAATGTTGGTTGGAAGCAAGGTGTACTACTACCAAGTTCGAGAGAGAAAAACAACTACGCATATCAATTAGCTTATTTGTAGTATATATCTATATATAATACTACAGAATTTATATAAAGAATAATATATATCTTTTATATATATATATTTCTTTTGTGCGTGTGTATGGGGCTGAACTCCTCCTAAACGGGTGGACTGATTTTAATGAAACTTTTTGCGTGTCTTCAAGTGGATTTAAGAATGGTTTAGATTCAAAATTCGGTCCAATTCAAATAGGCTTAGTTTATTTAATTAATTTTTTATTAATAAATTGTTGTTGATGTTGGAGTGTTTTACATTGTATCCGCCAGACTGCGCTACGACGCGTAATACAAAGTGAACTGTTACTTAACAGCTGTTAATTATTTCAGCTGACGTTCATCAAAGAGGCAGATACATTTGTTTACATTTAAAATTAGACAATTGTTATTGTAAAGTGCTTGATCAGTAGTGTAATGCAGATTGCAAAGATGAAGTTTCACTAATTGTTCTATGTAAACATTATAATATTACAACAAAGCCATAATGTTTTTTCTATTTTATTTCCAGATTGTTCCGAAAGTTTGTTCTGCTGTCAAATTTGTGTGTTGTTTTGTAACATCATGTAATTATTGTGCTAAGTGCTAATTGTAATGATACATTAAAAGAGATTGAAGATGTTTGAAGTGCATAACAAACTATAGTTACTTATTGAAGTTCTTGAAATCAGTTTGCAAATTTCACTTTGCAACTCACTTCGTTCAATAAATTTTCAAAATTAGTTCAATAACTTCAATAAATATCTATAGTTTTTTATGTACTTCAAACATCTTCAATCTTTATTAATGTAATATTACAATTAGCACTCACACAATAATTACACGATGTTACAAAACAACACACAAATTTGATAGCAGCACAAACTGTCGGTAAAACCTGGAATTAAAATAGAAAAACATTTGAAACTGTGATTGTAGCGTATTCTACTGGATCCAATGTAATACATTCCAAGATGGTCCACCCGTTTAGGAGGAGTTCAGCTCCATACACACGCACACAAGAAATATAAATATAAAAAAATGAAATTCGGTAGTTTAAATAGGCTAATTTGAAATATCAAAAATTTGATTGTGATGGTGGCCACTTATTATACTTCAGCCTTTAAATAACCTATCATCTAATTCGGTTCGTAATTTTCGTAGTTTAGATAGGCTATTCAGAAATATCTATAATTCAATTGTGATGGTGGCCACTTTATTACACTTCAGCCCTATACGGAATACTTATATAGTATCTTAGATAAATTAAATTCTGTTGGCCAGTTCCGATACTATACTGTAATTTTAAATAACTGTAATGAAATTCGGTAGAATTATCAATAATTCAATTATTATGGTGGCCGCTTATTATAGTCTTTACGTAAGTATAATCTAATTCCTATAGTATTTTAGATAGGCTATTCAGAAATATCAATAATTCGATTGTGATGGAGGCCACTTATTATACTTCAGCCCTATCGGAAAACCATCTAATTTGTTTGTGTATACTCCTGAAGGATTAACAAAAAGTATTGTACATTCAATGGCATTACGATAAATTAAGTTGTAAATTGAAAAAGTATACCTGTTATAAAATATTTTGTTTAAACTTTTTTACCTTCAGATTAAGTAACTTTAAGTTTTTATTTAAAACATCCTCTACATTTCACATCACTCATGTTATACTCACACACTATCGGTTGGTCGAAGTGTGATTAAATGTACATTTAATGAAGTTAGATATTGTAATACCTGTTCAATAGACATTTTTATCAAAACAGCCCAAATTGTTACAGATTAATCAAAGTTTAAAATTTTCGAATTAAAGACGTGTGTACAGGACAACGTCTGTCGGGTCTGCTAGTATATATATATATATATAATATATATATGTTTGGAACCTCAGAACTTGCTGGTCCAGGAGCGTAAATCGTGCGTACCTTGTTGGTCATCGCGCCTCATGCTGGTCCGGGCCTTGAACGTGTTTGGTCCGGACCCGCAAGTTACGAGGCTCTGTATAGAGCGTGTAACATCCTGGACCAAGAAGTGCTGCTTGCCTGTAAAGTTCATTTGATTGTACAGTAGCTCGCCTAGCGTGAGTATAACGAACTAAATACTTGAATGAGGGGAAATCCCCCACCATTCTCGGACCAAGATTTGCCGGGTTTCTGTACAGGGCATACTGTCGAACATTGAATAAAGTGCTTTTTCAAATCAAATCAAATCAGTCTTTATTGCCATTTAACAGCATACAATATTGTATAGAAGCAGTCTGTATTAGCCAATGTATTAGCCTATCTACTCATTCACACACAATTATACACACAAAAAGTTCCTCATCCAGACAAACATGCAATGGCTAATCGGATCCTGTTAAAACGTGTTTTCCATTTTAATTGTCTATTTACGGGCGGCTTTCCACGAACTCACATACCGTGTCAAAAGCACCTGACACCAATAGGCATTGAAGACGAGATTTAAATTTTTTGGTACTGCCAATGTTTTAAGATCCTCAGAGAGCCTATTAATCAACCTAACACCAGCCTGCGATGGCAAATTATGAGACGCCACCGTTCGATGTGGTTGACTGCGATAGTTGTCCCTGCCTCTTGTCTCATACTGGTGAATGTTCCTTCCCTGAGCCAATGTGCTCTTTGATTTACAGAACACAGCCACCTCGAAGATGTAGAGGCAGGGCAAGGTCAGTAAACCAAGCTCCCTGAAGGCATCCCTGCACGACTCTCTTCTCTTTAATTTAGAAATGATTCGTCCACAGTTTGTTGTTTGCACAGCTACCCCAGAGTCTTACTCCATATGCCAGGTGCGGATAAACAAGGGCAAAATAAGCCATTCTCAGGATGTCGTGAGAACAGTGTTTTGCCAGATTCCGCAAAGCATACAAACCTGAAGTTACTCTGGAACAAAACACTTTCAACATGATTGTCCCAGGTCAGACCTCGATCTAGGTACATCCCGAGGAATTTGATGGAGTCAGATTCCTCTAAGAGTTTGTCATCTACCAGGACAGCAGGTCGTGCACTACCTTCACGCTGTCTCAGACAAAAATCAATTGTGTTTGATTTTGAGCTATTTGTTTTCAAATTGATTTCTGAAAAAATTGGATGCATGAATTCACTGTGACAAATAAATTAATTTCAAGCTTCTGCAAAGAATTTGCAGTAACGCAGAGAGTCGTATCGTCAGCATATTTAATCACCTTTCCATTCTGGACCGATGAGTTTAAATTGTTAACGTAAATAGTAAAAAGCACTGGCCATGGATCGATCCATGAGGGACGCCATTTGCCATTTTCAATTTTCCTGACATGGCATTTGAGATCTGCACGCACTGGTCTCTATCCTTATGTAGGACGAGATCCACCTGTGTGGTAGACCCCGTATTCTTCATGTCGCTAACTGATGCATCAGTGTCAAAAGCCTTAGAAAGATCGATAAATATTCTGAGCACCTTATCCCGTCTCTCAAAACTATCGACAACAATATCCACAAGACTTTAAACCGCATCAATTGTTGATTTGTTTTTATGGAAGCCGAATTTTTCAGGACACAGTATGTCAGATCTTTCCAGAAAACTTTTTAGTTCATTCAAAAACGCATTTTCAAAGATTTTGCTGAAAATTGGCAAGATTGCGATTGGGCGGTAATTTTTGGTTTTATGAGGATCTTCTTTCTTCAATTAAAAGTCGGGGCAATTTTTGCTGTTTTCAAATCATCCGGGTAAACTCCAGATAGAAATGAAGAGTTTACCACTTTTTTAGTGGAGTCAAGATACGCTTGGAGCATTTTTTGACTAGCCACATGGACATACCACTGTTGTTACAAGATTTCTTTTAATTTATTTTTTGCACAATACAAGCCATCTCAGCCTTATCGACAGCGGTCAAGATCATAGACGATACCGGTTCTCTACCAAGGTTGCGGGAGAGGGTTTCAGTGAAGCACTCATCACACGAACCAACTGAGGCAAAATACTATTTAAATTTGTCAGCAATTTTTTGAGGATCATCTATAAGTTGATTTTCAACGAGCAGTAAACATTGTTTTTATTTTTGTATTGGATGTTCTCGTTTTACGGATTAATTGTCCATGCTGTTTTTGAAAAGTTCTCGGTATTCTTTAATAGTTTGTTTAATTCATAGGCTTTAGCAGCTTTTATAACTTTCTTATATATTTTTCTATAATTTTTGAAAAATCTTTGAAAATTTTAGTTGTTTGTATTAATAAAAATTGAGTGATAAAATTTGAGTTTTTCACGAGATGTGACAATACCTTGTGTAACCCAAGTATTCTTATGTCGCTTACTGCGTACTTCAAATTTTCTGTAAGGACATGAAATATTTAAATAATAGAGAAAGCGTTCATTAAAAGCAGTGTAAACTTTATTTGGACACTCAATGTTATTTAAAAATTTCCAACTTTCTCGCTTAAGGTGATAAATTAACTCGTTAATAGTTTGAGGGTTTAGAGCTCTTTGGACCGTATTCTCTGCAAGCCTAGTCACCGGATCAAGTCCATTAATCAATCTCCTGAGCGAAGTGATCAGAGATGGCAGGATTGAACACGACAACGTCAACTTTCGGTATGTTGGTGATAACGTTGTCGATGGTTGTACTCGTCGTAGCACATACTCGTGTAGGAGAGTTAACTGACCAATTTAGACCAAAAGCTTGAAGAATATCACGCAGCCGCCGAGTGTGGGGGTCGGGGTGGTCCAGTGCGTTTATATTTAAATCGCCAATTAAGAGAAATAGTTGATTGTTTGAAAACAAAAATTGGTTAGCAGGCTCTCTGGTTTTCCAAAAAAGGATGAAATAAAACTTCGGTTGTTGTTTGGACGGTATATTTCAACAATATTAACTTTTTCGGATGAATTTAAATTTATATTATTACCAGCAGCCTCAAAATCAAATTCTAGAGTATGAATTACTTAATTTTTTTTCAAATTTCAAGGGGATTTTTACAAAGATTGCCACACCACCTCCCTTAAAATTGGAACGAATTAAAATATGTGCTAATTCATAATTTTGCATTTTTTTAAAATGCTGATCGGTTGTAAAACAGTGTTCCGATATTAAAATAATATCAGGTTTTCGCTCATCGCACATGAGGTCCAACTCTTCTAACTTATTGGTAGCGGATTGAGCATTTAGGTGAATAATTTTGAATTTCGATATTTTATGAAAATTTTGAGTGGTTTCTGAATACGTGTTCTGAATCAATAACGGGATCTGATACCCCTCTCTCGTTTTACATTCGTCATAGGCTCTTCGTTTTTTTTTTGACAGGAAAGCGTAATATTGTTTTCGTCAGGTTTTATAGGCGAAGTAGCTTTGATGAAGTGTCATGCTGCATGAGACGGTTCTGGGCAGGACTGGCGAGCGACTCACAGGTATCAGCAACAGCAGGTGAGGCAGCAGGCACCGGGCAGTGTTAGAGACAACTCAGGTGCAGCAGGCGGTCCGACAGCACAAACCTAGCCCTCCACTATCATTTCGACCAGCAGCTCTTTACCCGGCAATTGCAGATGCATGTCATCCGTGTGAACCGTTTCTTCCGATATCATTGATATCGAGGAGCTTGAGGTTTGAGTGTCTCACGCATAGCTCCTCAATGTAGTAGTTGGCGAGAATGGTCCGTTGGTTCACAGGATGGCTAACGAGCAGATCGTGAAGATAAGGGATCATTGCCAAGATAACATCGGCCGAACTCAGTCGAACGGTGACTCTTTCTTCCAGGCGATTATAGATGTTGTGTGACTCACCGGCAGCGATGTCGTTGGTTCTGACGATCAGGATGAAGCAGCTAGAGGGAGGCGAGAGGCTGCTGGACGTTACATTCAGGAGTTTGGCCCCAGGCTTACATATGCCAGTCACTTTGGCAGCCGATGAGACGCGGCGCTGCACAATGCGGGCCAGGAAACGGGTATTACTGTCACCCTCAATCACAACATTCCTGAAGGAAAGCAACTCTCTTTTAATTTTGCCTTTCAATTTTGGCCTTCATCAGGAGAAGACTTTGGAGGAGGGTGTTGGCCGGATGGTTTATTATTGTTGCAGGTTATTGTACGGGGATATTTTTGTTGAGCTGCATTAGTGGTTGCGATGGTTTTGAGAATGGGTGGTTTTTTCGTTTGTATTTTCGAGAGGTTCAAATCCATTGCTGGTCGTAATATGAACATATTTTTTATTTTAACAGACAATCCAATCACCCGTCGTCTGAGAGTAGCCACAGGAACACCCCTGGACCTCCCTCTCGGCCCGTAGACATTCAATCTCTGCCTCGAGTACTTGAATAGTTGTCCTCAGATTGGTGACGAGGTCGCGAGTCTCGGAGCACTGTGAGACCTGACAGCAGGTGGTCACCGGTGGCTCGCACTGCACAGCGCAGTCTCTTACAGAAGCTCCCGCTGATACTCCGGACAGCGAAGATCTCGCAACAAAAATGCCATTTGTATACCGAAGAAGCCTTGTGTCCGATTCAATGGAATGATCGACAACCCTCATCAGATCGACATTGAGCTGCCTTATCTGCTCCTTTAATCTGCACTTTTTTTGACGCAAGTTCGTCAGCATCAGAGGCTCCCGACGAGGCGACAGGCGTAGGCCCTTCGAGTGAGTTTTTAGTAGCGGCAGGTCAGGTTTTGTTGCAGCGACAGGGGTCGGTTTCTCTCCCGTAGACGCATGGAACGCAGTAGTCTCGCCCGCCGGTGAACTGATCGATGTGGAGGATCTGGATGGAGTGGCGCTCAGCGCAGGGTCCGGGGCCAGGCGTGGAGCAGGCAGGCGGCGAGTCAGATGCAGGCGGAGTAGGTGAAGCAGCGTCGGTCGCAGACCGAGTCCTGGACAGCGGTGACAAAAGCGAACGCATGGTGACTGGGTGTTCGCCGCTGTGTTTTTTATTGCAAACAGTCAGTGCCGTTATATTTGGATCAGTTTTTAATCGATGTGCTGCAAATTTTTTCCGATACATTGCCAGAATACAGGGTTTCCCGGTTTTTGTTTTTTCTATTGTAAATTGCATATTTTTGTCAATAATAAATTGATGAATAAATAAATAAATAGATAAAATGAAAAGTCACGATTATTAAAAGAATCTAAGTAATAAATTTATAAGAAATAAAACTTATTAGATTAACAATAAAAACAGTTTCTCTACAGCAAAAAGGTGCTTCTGTGGTGGGAATCGAACCTATGTGTACTGAGATGCTGTGCCGTGACCCCTACTGTTGCTGCCATGCAGGTAGACAAGATGTGGTAGTTACTTCTTGTTCATACGGCTCGTCGCTCTGTGGTTGTGTTAAAAATGGAGTTGCACAGTTTATTGCAAGTCTAACCTTGCAATTTTTGCGACTAGGTTTAGGGCTAAAACTTACAGATAAATAAACTATCCAACTCACTGTAAGGCGTTATTTATCGGTAACTTAAAAGTGTTCTTCAGTGACTAATTCTAACAAAACTGTGACGTAAAACCTTACAAAATTTCGTCTGTGCCAGTGCCGCGCTCGTGTGTACTTTCTTGACAGTATACTTTGATTATCAGTAGGATATTAATACGTACAGATTCGAAGACCCTAATGTTTCATTTTATAAAGCCTAAAAGTTAGTTTTGCTTTCAAAAATTATTTTTCAAAGTTTGTTATTTCACTTTTCATTCTTAATGTATATAAAACGAGTTCAGGTACATTAAATCAGGTATGCTGATCGTCTGATTTTAATTTCTAACATTCACTCTATTCGCAACAATTTGAGTGCGGAATTACTAAATATATACCTGAAAACTTATTTTATTTCAGTTTCCTTATTCTATACACCTATTGTTATATTCATACACGTATTTCTTAATGTTACAACCTTTTATCATATGTACATGTTAACAATTTTATTTCTGATGATAAACAGGCAGTTTATTAACCATATGAAATATCTTGGATAATTACCGGTTTCTCAGATCAATCTAGACCAGAAATTAGATGAGCTACCGTTTGTAAAGACAACCTTTCGACACTGCGTTGAAACCCCAATTTCAAATGATCTTGACGTTTTAACAAAAAAATTAGTTCCTCAAAAATTTAGGTAATTAATGCAATAAAATCAATTACTCGAAAAATTAAAATATGTGGGAAAAATATTTCAAAAGCCATGGATATAAACAAAGATAAAGAAAGGATTCCAATTAATTGATCATTTCAATCAAGGGTCAACGAAAGGTTAAAACTCTACGTTGTAAAAGATGAAGCAGATTTATTCCAGAAATATTACGCGAACGTCGGGGACCGCCTAGCCCGGTCTTTCCTGTAACCTGGGTCGGCACGAAAGATACTGAGTACCTGGTGGACGCTTACATCCGGGTAGAATCTATAACGGGCCCCAAACTCCAGCACGTATTCACGGATATGAAGGGCGGCTCGGCTCCCGGCAGTGATAACATTCTAGCTTAATTACTTCAAATTTATTTGGCCTATTTAATTTTTCCCTTGCTTCATATAATAAATCAGAATGAGGGCATTTTCCCAATCACTTTCAAACTTGGAAAAGCAATCCCGTTTTATAAAGGGTAAAGTAATGTTCATGATTTCGGGCGGACTTCCCAAGTACGTTCATTATTAACAGTAAATATTCATTAAACTTATCTAGATTAATGAATGTGATTGAATGATAACATATAAAATATATCTTCTTACTGGCCGTTCTTGTATATGTTTATTCTTTACGCCTCTGAAACTAATAAGTTGTAACGTATTGACTGTTTACATTTCTTTCAGTGGCAATCCAAAATCTACCCAAAGAATTATATTGCTTGTTTTTTTACTGTTTTTAACTATTAAATTATGGTATAAGAGCACAATCATATTTTTAAATTTTTGCTATGACCAATTTTAAAACGGCGGTTACCCATCCAAGCAGCTGCCACGCTCGGCGTTGCTTGATCCCGAACCGTTACACTGTGCCATTGGCAAGAGGAAATGTTCGCTGCCACAACTATAAAAAACCTAAGGTTCCTATGGGCTAATAAAACAAATCATAGGATTTAGTTACAAATACTGCTTTATCTAAACAGTGGTTTGCAAGAAGACCTATAATATTTCGTGAAAAAATATCCGTATTGCTTTGTAGTACCTTGAGAATGAAATTATGTTCAGATCAAATATTTCCTCTATATCTGAACTTCCTAGTTTAAATGAGGATAAATCACTATAATGGCCATAGTAGGATATTATTAGTATTTAGGAGAACATGATAATTTAGAAAACAAATTTTCCTAAACCAAGCATTTTTCAGACATAATATATTTGTATGTTTAAACTTTTTTATTTTAACCCCTAAATATATTTTAATGACAGGTGGATTTATTACCAAACAATACAAACTTGGAGATGAACTATTTCGATATAATTTAGCGTTATGATCCTTATAAGTATAATGTGTATTTTTGTGCATTCAATAAATTAAGGGAAATCAAGTTATATGAAATTAAAGTTTAGTTTATCCGATTTCTATACAAATATTTCAATATATTTTAATTTTAGATTGTTTTGTTCAAACGCATTTATATAGTTAAAGGACGAAACAAACACGATAATAGCACTCAAGAATCAAGTACTTAATAAAACCAATATCCGTAAAAGATTTAAGGGTATCGTAGGGGTAACACGTTCACGGTCAAAATTTGTTCAAAGGACTTTTATAATTACTTTCTTAGAAAGAGGGCTGTAGGGTGACTTGAGCAAATTAGCAGTTCTACATCAATGAACCGCAGTTTTACAGAAGTTGATAATAATGAAGCAATGGGGATTTCCAAAATGGTCATTCCAATGTATGTCCGCTATATTTTTCACTAGACCAGCGGATGTGTTTTGTTATGGGTGAGAGGCATTACGGTGCAGTAACCATATTAAATAAACCCAAAGTCGCAGTTATTTCCTATGAACGATTCCCTTACGGGGAGATTTGTGTTCATGGAAGGTTTGTGAAATGGCCATATACTCATTTGATCTTAACATTCATGCAAACAATGTTTTGTATAAATAATTTACGGAGTGTTGAATGAGTAGACTGTAGAAAACAAACAACACATGGGCGTTACAATAAATATATCTATTTAAGATATAAAAACATCCTCACTACATGCACAGCACATAGAACGCCATTAAGTTTTATTTAATACATACTTATGTTAACGAAAGTGATGTATTGCATTTCTCAGTCAACATAATTTGTTTTAGATAAAATATATGTTAAGCGAAAACGTACAACTTTCCTATATGACCATTCCTATCCAAAGGAGTATCCAGGAGGCTTTTGGGGTAACCCCCCTCCCCTTATTGATACAAACATTCAAACTAGGCTTATATTTTAACTTACGTTAAACAGAATTTATACTCGTTGTCAAACAATGAATCAAACTCGTAGTTCAGTTTTGTTTTTTATTTGTTTCGATATTTTAACTATAACAGCTGACATATAGTAAAACACAGGACTTGTGCTTTATAATTTTTCTCGGAATGATAAGTCCGTCTGCTACCTCTAGGGGTTGACAAATATAATAAGACACTGTCGCTTATCAAAAGGTGTTTTATAGTTGACCAATATTTAAAAATCAAATAATGAACTTCAACCCTTTGGTAGTGACTTAAAACACACAAAAAGTTACGTAATAACCCATGTGATTTATTTTATACCATCTTTTAATCAAATATTTACAAAAACCATTATTCCACAAACTACGTAAAGAAATATCATGTTAATCATAATATTATTGTTATCATAAGTATTAATCTGACTTAAAGTTTGTATATTTTTATTTACTTAAGTTTTTATTTAAATAAAAGAACATATTTTATTTACATCAAATTCCACAAACAATATATAAATAATAGAATAATATTAACAAAATATTATCCTAAAGTAAATGTGAAACTCTTAATGATATCAAAATGAACTCGAGAACTTTATGCAAACAGTAAAAAGTCTTTCCGATCAGATAAATTTTGAGTTTTGAGGCATAAATAATGTAGGACTTAAGTAAAAAAATAAATGTTTATAAATTTGTAAGTTCAATTTTTTAATTTTTATATAATTCTAGTTTCTATTTATGAAGCTTTGTTCTGGACTTTCAAACATGTGTTAGTTGTGGAAAGCAATATAACTGCAATAATAAATTAATTAATAACAGATAATTGAGATGCTATATCACGAAAAATATTCAAGTATTTAATTTTTAGAAAACATATATCAGCCTATAGACTGAAATATACTACCGTAAGTCCCCCTGAGAGTATCATGGTCGGTAACGTCAAAACCGTAATTAAACAGAACAGAGAGAAATATTATGCTCATTTCAATCAACAGCGGTAATTGCTTTTCGAACAAATAAAGAAAGGCAAAAATTGTCGAGGCATTATGAGGATTAGGATTTGAATGAACAAAATGTATTATTGTTTTTAATAAAATAGTGTTTTATGGTAATGGATTTGAATAATGTATTCTAGTCCAGTAACGTACAGTAGATTTCACGTTATTCAGAAATGAACTATGTTCTCAATATTTAAAAAAATCTTATGTTATCGAGATATCAAGGTTAAAATTTAATTTTTTTTAGGATTTGAAAGGCCTTGCTAATTTTAAAATCAGTTGAGAAAACACCTTACATGTTTGAGGATAGTAAAAAAAGTCGAGTTAAGGAATAGACAAATACATGTTGTTTGACTAGAAGAAGACAAGAAGAAAACTGGATTCTAACAATTCGATTTTGTAGAAATAAAATTAACTAAATATACTCGTATTATAATATAACAGTTAACAGATCTAGATTGAATCCTATAAGACTGACCTGTTTATCTATAAGTCTGGTCTAAAATCACAACTCAGTAACTTTAAACTAATGTCACTTTTGACATAAATAGATAAGATTCTCGACAAATGTGTAAGAATTCAGTTACCGAGTTACCTAAAGCAATTTCACATTGTAGCTAACGAAAATTATGGTTTTAGAGAAGGAAAAAGTACATCTGATGCTTTAATTGATGTTACTAAGTTAATTTCATATACATAAAAAAACACGTTATAGTGACATTCCTAGACCAAGATAAGGTTTTAGATTCCGTTAATAGAAGAAATCTCATTAGAAAACTGGAAATTACTGGAGTTAAGAACAACGACGTGGAATCTCTGCAGGAATTATTCCAGTACATTTATCTTTTTGCAATTTCTGTAAGTCAAATGTATGTATGTATTGTTTGGAAACAAATAAATGAAATGAAATGTTTACTGGAATAAAGGTAATTCGACTTATATGTAGCCGATCAGTCCATAAAGTTAGTATTATAGTTTTACTGTAGAAATTTCTTTTAGATCGTGCGAGATAAGTTCGTTGAGTTTAAATTCTTACATCTCACGTTTATATCACGAAGATTAGTAACAATTTTCCAAGTTGCACTCAAAAGGGTTCCCACCTGTCAAAATCTGCTCTATGTTAGTTAAAACTTCTTTAACTGTGAATAACTATTAGTTCTATTGGGCCATTGAATTGTAAGATATAAAGTATCTTGAAGTTTTTTTTTGTCTATTAATTAAAAAAATTATTAAACAAAATTAGCTTCTTACGAAGTAATAAGTGAGCTTTGTTTTAAATAGTCTTTAATAGTTTTGAAGACATATTAACAATTTAACGATTTCTCTAACGATCTAACATCAATATATAGAGAACACTACTCCAATTTTTATTATGCATTGTTTTTCGTTATTTTTCTTACTAAAAACTATCACCTTTACTTTTTCAGCGTATCAACGTTCTAAGAAACTGAAAAATAAAATGCTAATTTGCTACGAAACAGATTTACGAAAATGTTGTATATTCCGTGCCTGGGGAGGAAATACACTATCATCTCAGATCTATCTTATTGTCAGATCTCAGTTTGATGACTAATAGTTTGTCTAAAACTGTAAATACAAAGAGTATCTAATATGACATTAGAGTCTGTGGCATAATTAGAATATTGAAATTAAAATTGTCAACAAACTAAATAGATTTTTTTGTCCATTTATATTGGTATACCAGCATTAACTTTTATGGTAGTTATTTCCCTATCGCTATAATATTTTTGTGTCACACTTTGTGTGTGGATTCTAAATTTAGACAATGGAGGTCAACCACTCACATACAAGGCGGCGGAAAACACATACAATTACTGATTATTTGTCTAAAAATTTGTGCAGTTGTATTTACAGTAAATATATCCTTTATAATGCCTTCGTATTAATAGTATATCGGAGAAATTTTAACATATATTAGTTAGAATGTAATTTAATTATACTTTATAACCTGTCCTGCTGTGATATTTGAAATTGCAGATTTGCCCTTAATTCAAAAATAGTTACCTTAGTGTGTCTTTCTCTCTATAAGAACTTCCTGATACTTGGGACTCTTTGCAAGTCACGTTAGTCCGGGCAGGTATTCCCCTCGGCGCTCGGAGTATCGATTTTAAAATAGGACTCACAATGGTCAACCCAGGCGAGCCACACCGCCCGGTTCAGAAGGGCCGGTTTCGTCGTCGGCCTGTTGTGACTGACCATCAGAGCTTTGGCATTTTGGTTGATATAACCACAAACGCACTCTCATTAAAATTCAAACCATTGATATAAAAAGTACATGCACAATCAGCCACGTTGTTAGTCTACATTTCCACGAAATGAGATCAACCCAGCGATGCCTCAGTTTGAAATTACTGCTGCCACGTTTAGCTTTATAATTTGTTTATCGTATGATGGTTGTTCCAGATCAGTATTTCAAGAACGCAAATTTAATAGAATAGGCATTCCAAACTGGAAAAAGCCTTCCTCTTTTCGTTAATATGTTCAATTGACTGTAATGCATCTCATATGGAGGCTAATTTTAACATAGATACTGCCTTATTGAAATAAAATAGCTGGCAAACTTAACGCGGCTACTTTCTTCAAAGGTCGCTTTCATCGGGTATCAATCCCTCTTTTAGAAAAAATATATTAAAGAGCCTTCAGTTTTGTCATTAATTTATATTTGCATCTAAATAACTTCATTGCTTTAAGAAGTAATGCTAGTTGGCTTCCGGCCACGCATCTGAGTCAGATTTTGCCATGTGGCCTTGCAGATTTTGCCTTGCATGCCAATTGTATTTCTTAAGAGACCCTTACTAGTCGTATCCTGTCCTTCCACATAGGTGACCAATCAATACAAGGATCTTATGAAACAGAATAAGGAGGAAATTCGGTACAGAGAAGAACGATTGTATTAGTCAACGATGCAGCGGTCACAGAGGAGAATTGATTTTGCGCTATTATTACTTCAAAGTTTTAGGTCCGGCAACGAATGCGCTAACACTACAACTAGGTTCGGGCCACCGTACTCTGCTGCATTGATATCACATTGAAACCTTATGAAAAATAAATTACCCTTAAACTATAACTAAAAAACCTCTTTTCATATCAAAAACCATGGTGTTTATATAATAGCAAAGTGCACTGATGGTCATTCTTTACTGAACAGATGATAGCAAAGCCGCATCTTCCGATCATTTATGTATACAACTACTAGATAGATAACTGAGCAATTTAAAAATTTGTCTTGCCGACTGGGATCTTTGGATCTACCAGACGACAATAAGACGGCAGCTGCAGTAATTACGTATGTTGTGATCGCCTCGTTTTTTTGTACTTGCTCAGTCAGGTACGTAGTTATACTGAATGTATGCTTAATAATCATGTATACTTTTTACCCGGTGATAAAAGGTTTAAGAATCATGAACTGAGCATGAAGAATTAAAAATGATGAGCAAATCAAGAATTGATTTACTTCTTCTTGCTGTTTGACTCAAATGTCACACGTTTTAATGATAGACTTGTCACATCCGCTCGCAAATTGTAGAAAATTCATTGCTATTCGAGGGTAGGCATAGTTTGTACTTTTATTCTAATAATTTTTAAAAATATAGGAATTCACACATTGGTAAAATCTTTTAAACTATTTGTAAATAGTGATTTATTCAAAGTTTAATATTTAGTGTTAAAAACAATAGTTTTCACGGGGAAAATATTTTATTTGAGATAACTACATTTTTAGTTATATATTATCCAAATACTGCTACAAATCTCGATTACATTAAATATTTGCAAAAATGGATCTTGATAAAACAGAATTATTTTCTTAACACGTAAATGCAATCTTTTTTTTAATCTAACGCATCCTTCCTAGTTTGGCAATTAACACAAACTGTGCAGGATGAACTAAAATCACTAATTCCTCTAAAATAAAGAACGGTGAAAGAATTGCCAGATAAGTTTTTTCAATAAACCGAAATCAATCGAACATAATGTGAACACCTACCAACCACTCAGTAGCTATTCTCTTGTTATAACTATAAAGCTATTGACGGTATCTAATGACCTCACTTCAATATTAAACTCCCGGGACTATGAGAGGGCTCTGTTCACACAGAAGATAAACTTAAACAATTGCAGTCCTTCCAGGAACCAGGCTACTGAATCGTCCTATGCCGGCCCGAACCGAGGGGCAACTATTTATGCTCGGCGCAATCTAGCCAAATTTTTCCCCCCAGAAGTTTTAAGAATGGTCTACTATGGCCTAATCCATCTTCATTTTGCGTATGGAATAAGACTTTGGGGAATTTGTGCAAAAAACAAAATGAAGCGCGTCTTTAGACTTCAGAAAAAAGCTGTCAGAATCATTGAAAATTTGAATTACAGAGAGTCGTGTAGGGAATATTTCAGAGAGTTGAGATTGCTGGCTTTGCCCTGTCTCTATATTTTTGAGGTGATCATGTACTGCAGATCAAGGTGCATCTTGATTCGTGGCAGGAACGGTCATCAATATGACATTAGAGGCAGGGATAACTTTCGAACTCATCAACGCAGATTGACATTAGCGCAACATCTACCGCAAGAAGTTGGTGTCAGATTAATCAACAGGCTCTCTGAAGAAATCAAAATTTCCAATAATCAAAATCGATTTAAAACGCGTCTCAATCTCCTTTTGGTGTCCAAGGCTTTCTGCTCTGTTGATAAATTCATGATAAGCCCCTGGGATATTTGAGAGTGCTGGATCTGAGGTCAATGCGATTGTGTCTTGAATGATTGTGTGAATTGTGAATATGAGGTTGCGTTAATGTGTAGATACAATCGTGTAAATTTACTTTAACTATTGGCTATTGCGATATGATGTAAAAATTGTTAAAATAATGCAATAAAGAGATTATTGTTATTATTATTTTATTAACGTTTACAGGTGTGACAAAAAAACGGTTTTGTGAATTTTTGTGCTCTTAATTGTCTCAGCGATTCATCATAAACTCGTCAACAGAGTAAAATGCCTCTGGCACCAAAATAGTTTTGAACTGATATTTAAATTTTTGTTGTTTAATACCTTCAGGGAGACTGTTATTAGTCCGACACCAACTTGAGAAGGCAAATTTGTGAAAGCATTTCTTCTGTGTTGTTGGACTCGAAAGTTATCAAGTTACCTCTACTGCCATGATGGTGAAACCCCCCCCCCCTTCCATCAAAGCGCACTTTTATCTGGAGTAAAGGATCACCTTGAGAATAGAAACAGGACAGAGTCAGTAACCCGACTTCCCTAAAAGCATCTCTGCATGACTCTCTGGCTCTCAAACCAAAAATCATTCTCACAGTTCTTTTTTGGAGAATGAAGACCCGTTCCAACTTGTGTTTTGCACAGCTACCCAGAGTTTAATTCCATACCCTAGATGAGGATAGATTATGCAAAAAATATGCCGTTTTCAAGACTCCGATGGAGCAATACTGTGCCAAGTTGCGAAGAGCAAAAATTTCTGATGCAATTTCTGCACAAGCGTGGTCGATGTGATTATCCCAAGTCAAACCCCGATCTAGCTACATATAACGGAATTTCGTGGTTTAAGTTTTTATTGTTTACATGTTTTATACTGTAAAGTTCCATTAAATCTAGAATACAGTAAATGTTTTGTTGATAGTGCTAATATTGACAGTGTCCTGCACTGGGCGCCAAAGAAAAAATTTAACTTTTCCTGTAAAGTGACGAGATGTATAATATTTATTGAGAAATTTGTTTAAGGAAAAACTGGTAATAATGATTTATTAAAATTTCCTTAATAAAAAAGCAGCAAAGTATGGTATTGTTTTTGATGGAGAAGGATAGGATTGAATTTAAAACCTTTGATAAATATTTTATAAGAATTAAATATAGAGTAATATGAAATATTATTATATTGTTTACCGAGACTCGGCCGGCAAAGCAGATTCGGGACGACTCAGACGAATTTCCAGAGGTTCATATCGGTTTGCTTCCGGAGTGAAAAACTCGTAGAATCATCTATTAAAGTCTATAGTTTTATATTTAAATACATCCATGACCTTTTTTATTGATACAAAAAGCCAATGTAGTTCCTAAATCTGGCAATAATACTAAATATGATTGTATAAACCTCCCACATTTTTAATTTACCGTTCTATAGATCTCCCCGAGATTACAAACGGAAAGACATACATTTCTGCTTTAAAGATTTAGTGACAGATTTTATTTAATGTAACATTGTTTATGTACAATTCAAAAATTTAGGTCAAACAAATTTAAAACCTTAGAAATTTATTAAATTAATGAATAGTGTTAGTGCTATTGGTTCAAAATTAGTGAAGCCTGTAACTCGAGGGGCTGGAAAAACTTAATTTATGATTGTCTGTCTGTCTTTCCGAACGACATTCCGATAACTAAATGTGCTATTGACATGAAATTGTGCATGAAGCTTCATATCTATTTGAGGAACACCGAGTTTCATGATGGTCTGTGTCACTCTATAGAGTTTGGTTAAGGGGAGCGGGAAAGGCCTATCTCGCCAATGTTAAATTTGCCATCTTTAGGTACACTTTTCTTCAAAAGTTGTAAAGCTATGACTTTCAAATTTTAGGGCTTATATTTACCAACTCTTTTTGTGTTGACAGACCCAATTTTACAACCTGCTAATCAAATATTACCTTAAAAAATCATTTTTTCATAGAACACTAAAAAAAATTGTGGGAATATTTTTATTTTATTCATAATAAAATTCTTAAATTATATTTGATTTAAATATAGACATTTTTAAGATATGTGTAACTTTAAATAAGTAATTATTTATGAAAATATATTTTTTCCTTTCCTACAGTTTCTAAATTACGTACAAATATAAAATTTTGATATCCATCCCGTTTTTTTGGTCCTAATTTATGAACTTGACATATATTTTTCTACATTCAATGTATGTAGGTCTTAAAAAACCATTAATGATGCTTTATATCTACGAGAGTGGTCTGAAAAGTTTCCGACCTAACAAACATGACATAATTTGTGAAATAAAAAAATCAACATAGTCTCCTTGTCACTCTACACACTTCTATCAGCGGTAACATCTCTGTAACCCGTAAAAATTGTACTCGGAATATTTCTCTGAAAAAATAATTGTTCACCAAGGTGATTGCCTCTTCACTTGACGATCACATTGTCCTCTGAGCGCAATTTTAAGATGAAGGAACGAAAAGAATTCGCTTGGGACTGGATCTGGTAAGACGGATGATTAAGCAGTTAAACCCGTAAATTCATGGATTTTCGCCATCATAACCGCTAAGGGACGAGAAGGTTCGTAGCCTTGGTGAAACATTATATTCTTTTTCTACAAAATGTGGGCGTTTCTTTAAAAAATGTCTACCTTTACCTTGTCAAGTAATGATGGATAGTATGCTCCTGTAATGGTTTTCCTTTTTGAAGCTAATCTATTAAATTAATTCTATTAATATCGCATAAACAGTCGTCATGTCTTTCCTAACCAAAGAAGCAGCATTTTTTCTTTTTTTGACTCTGTTCCCTTTTTTAATTCTTTTTCGGGTGTATAATGGTGTAGTCAAGTTTTATCTACAGTAATTAATCAGCGCATTTGGATTATTTTACCTAAACTGCGCCAGAAGAGCGTTGGAAATGTTCAATCCTAGAACCTTTATGGTCTAACGTGAGCAAACGCGACATTAAACGCGCGGACAGCTTTCTCATGCCTAAATATTGATATATTTTTCATTTTAATTCGGTGGTCGTCTAGCACCATTTGGTTAACTCTGTCGATGATTTCATGGGTAGTTGCAGTTTTTGGACGTCCCGAACGTTCATCGTACCTCAAGATCTTATGGCTATTTTTAAATGAAGCAGCCCAAAATTGCACTGAGTTAAATGATTGTACAGAGTTTCCCATACACAGAACCCAACTCATTTTTGATTTAATAAGGCGTATTGCCTTTCAAACACAAATAGTTAATGGCAGCACGATAATCGTGTCCATATCACAAAAACACTCCTATCAACTGACTCGACTGTTACATAAAAACGGCACGTCGAAAATAGCTAAAACTTTTTTTAGTAACTGTCAACAGACGAAATTCAGTAGCTTTTGTTAACGAACCTTCCATCTTCACGTTCAGAAAGCAAACTTTTCAGACCACCCTCGTATACTATTAACTAACTCCGATATGTTTAATACAGAATTATACAGAATTAGAATGTGAAAAGATCTATGTTGCTTTTATGTACCATCTTTTAAAGCAGAGTATAAAAGAGTTGGTTTTACCATCTGTGAATGTAGAGTGTGAACAGACCTTAGCTATATTTTATGGTTTTATATTATGCTATATGGAGATATGCTTGTGTAATATCTCATTGTGTAAATACAAAAATATTTCTTCCCAAATTCAGTAACTTTAAATTAGTGCTCAGTGGTTTCTTGCAAAGAAACATTTAATATGTAATTTGAGGAAGTAAATTCTTGTATGATTGTTAAATAAAATACATCAACCATAACCAATATAGGCTAAAGTAGTGAAAGACTAACATCACATGTTACATTCGATATTTACAAATTAAAGGGCCAATAAAAAGTGGTAACATAAGAAACAGTATTGCGCATTGGCCCTCTGTATTCTTAAAATTGTTACAGGTGCCAATGACCTAAGAATAGGCGAATTTAATAAAATAATAAAATTTGTTGCGCACTTATATTTATAAAACATTTAGGAAAAAGGAATAAATTTTAAAACTTTACAATTAAGTGCAGTACCTGAGAACTAATAATATTTCACAATAAATTGACATGTTAAGACATTATTTGTATAAATTTGGTATAATGTTTATTTTTTAGCTTTTAGTGAATTCAACTCCCTTCAATATCACATAGTTATAATTAAATTTTTTATGGCAGATTTATTAAAAAAATGTACAACTTTTATTTTTCATTTCATTCCGTAATTTATAATTTTTAGGAGAAAAATATGTTGCTGGTTATCTCTTATAGTATAAATGGGTAGATGTAACTCAGCAGTTAGTATGGAATTAGTAGGCCTATACGTGTATACATTCCTGGTCCCTGATCATATTCGAAAATTAGTATAATTAAAAAAACAATTCTTAGATTTAAGTTCATCATTGATGATTGGTGTAATTATTTTTAAAATGATATTAATGTAGAATGTTTTACATTCTTTTAGTGTGTTAGGGATGATATATGTGATGTAGATGTTTAAAATTTTAAAATAAAAAAATACTTTGAAGAGTGCTTTAAAAGTTTATAATGTTCTGGCAAAATAAAGCTGTTATTTTATCTATTTCAATGCAATCCTTTCGCTGATTTGCTGGCCACACAACTACCCAGCAATAATTGAGACGCTTGAGGCATTAATATTCGTGTGTAAACCAGCCACTGTCAATTAACTTTTATGTTAAATTCACTACAGAAACGCGACCCATTAACAAATTAAAAAACAGTATTATGACAAAAAATGCACAGCATAGATAAATCAAATCAAATCAAATTCTTTTATTGCCGTTAGACATTGCACATGCATAGACATTGTCAATAAGCCGAAATACTACTCTTTGTCACAATATTTAGAGACAAATTATATATCGAGTTAACTTAAAATATACTGAGCCAGTTACAAAATTACAAATTATGCCTTCCAGTTTTTTTTTTCCTTTGGGGCGGCCTACTGCCATGCACTTAACCCTCAAGGGCCTTTTGCGCACCCCGGGAACACCATGAGGCCTACCAGTCCTACAACTTCAGCAGTTCAACAAACCGCCGAAAACAACCTATCAGGTCCTCCTGGGAAAACTCACCACCCCTGTTCAAACTACCAAAGATGGCATACCGCTCTCTTGCTATTGCAGGGCAATCAAAGAGCAGGTGCTCAGCAGTCTCCTCCTGCTCATTACACCTTCCACAGAGCGGATCCTCCTGAAGGATGCCAACTCTGTGTAGATGCTTCTTCAGGTGACCATGCCCCGTAATGAGACCAATGACCTTAGAAGACATTGATCTGTTTAATGAGAGAAGGTCCGAAGCCACCTTGGAGGAAGGTGACTGTAAATACCATTCTACTCACTCTCAAACCCGGATGCAACCTCCACCTTCTCCCATGCTCCGCGCGAATCCATTTCGAGACAACCCTAGAGGATTCACACCTTGGAACACCGCAGAACGGTTGAGGGCCCGTCATAATTGTTGCTGAGCCCTGGTTTTGGCCAGGGCATCAGCTCTTTCGTTCCCAGGAATCCCCTCATGACCAGGAACCCAACAAACGGTTGGGTTCAATATCGTAAAATAAACTATTAAATAATCAAAAAAACTATTTACAATAACATATATAATAGCAAAAATATAAAACATATGGTTAAAATCGAAGGGTAACAATAACAGGACAAAAAATTACATTAAAAAGTTGTGTCAGAAAGCTCTAGGAATTTCATTAAAACCATAAAAGGGATTTTTTTAAAGCCAATAATTTAATTTTTTTAGGAATAACCTGTTTGCGGGTATTTATTTATATTGGAAACTAATTTATTATACACTTTCTTACACATTACATACAACATGACTTTTTAAAAACTTACTTAAACGACAGTGCTGAAAACTAATTTTATTTTTATTGCGGGTATTGTATGAGTGTATATTTTCATTTAGGACCCATGTCACGGTAGTTTTTTTCAAGGAATAGACAGCCAGTTCAAATATGTAAAGGTTAATTACTGTATTTTATTTCTAATCTTTTAAAAATAGGCTTACAATGATCAGATGGATTTGAACCGTCAATTATTCTAACGACTTTCTTTTGCAATTTTAAAATTTCTATAATTCTTGAAGAATTGCTCCACACAAGTAAGCAATACTTAATTATTGATTGGAAAAAAGCAAAGTAAGCCATTCTAATATATTCAGATTTTACACAATTTTTTCAATCGTCCCAACAAGGTATACAACTCTAGATAGCCTAGTTTTGATATAGTCTATATGAGTACTCCATGTAAGTTGATGATCAACACTTATACCTAAAAAATTTAGTTACTAGTAACTGTTTTCCATTTCCACTAGTCCTTCATCAAAAACGGCCTTAAAGAAAAAATTATGTTTTCAGTTTTATTTTTGTTTAATAGATAACCGTTAGCTCTAAACCAGTTTCCCGATTCTTCCATTGAGTTATTTACAAAATTTTTTAAGATAAATATTACTTACATTAAAACATGCGCATTACCATATCTATTTATAATTTGTAAATATAGAAATAGTTAAACTGACAAATATTTTCAATGCGTATGATTTAGAACATGTCATTCTATTTAAATATTTTTTTTAATATTATGAAATACAATAAATGTCTGTGGGTAATAAGGAGGCCACAGATCAGATGCAACAGCAATTTATGTTTTAATATTAATGATTATCCAAGATATTCTGTTACTTTCACCTAAGGTAATATTATTGATTAACTTAAAATGAAGTAAAATATGTGAAATGAATGCTTTACAACTTGGAGTTTTACAAACGAAAGGCAAGTACAGGTCTTTTCCATATATTACAATCAAAAAGGCGGATGCAGGTCCCTTCCCCTCTTTCTCCCACCACCAACCACAAGACCCGCGGATCAACATGTACCGCTTAATTGTACGGTGTATAAAAAGGACCAACATTTGACCGCTCATTACACGCGGACCAGCATGTGGACAAAAGTTTTTATATATAAAAAAAATATTAGCATACATTTATCAAGCAAGTTATAAAACATAAAATGTATTGCTGAGAACAAATTCTTAACACGGTTTGTATGAAGGTTTAAATAGTGGGCTTGATGGACCTGCATGGGTCGCTGTATAACACAGGACCATCAAGTGCCTTGTTTCCGTAAATATATATATATATATATATAATATATATATATATTCTAAATGATTGAAAAGAAAATAACTTTTTCTGTACTACCAACATTAAAAATAATAAAACAGAAAGTAGTAAGCTGCTGGGTATCACAGAGCTTCGACAAAATATCGATAGATGGCATTGCAATTTACTGTTTCTTATTACGTCCTCTATATTTTCTCGACTCAGCTTGCGCCAGGAATTTCAAGAAGTATCCCATGGCCTGTTGGGTCAAGAGGGGCCCGCCCCTCTACCGGACGAGATATGAAGTTTTAAGTTGTTCTTCGTGAGAATAAGAGCGTTTAAAAGCAAGAAAAAGGGTAGATCTTTGTAGTGTAATTCCCGCGCCGCAGTGATACAGTGTATAAGTTTATTCAAAAAGGGGTTTGTGTAAAGTGTTTAATTTTGAAAATCGCATGTAAATACCGTACTTTGAGAATCGGCGTAAAAAGTCATAATATGGATTGAAATAGTAGCACTGCAATACGGAAAGAATCAAAAAGGAGGTAAGTTTTAACATTTAACATGAATAATATATTGTACAAATACAAATCATCACTATCTATATTTTTTAACAATTAGACTTTCCAACGCTTTCTATATAATAAATTCAAATTTAATTTTATCAAAATAAAAAAGACAGATAAATCTTTTCCTGTTTATTTCCTTTCTTAGCAAAATCTATTTAAGAACTTCTTTTACTTACATCATTGTATTTCAATTAGTCGCATATAGTTTACAAAACCTTCAACATTCTGTGGTAGATAGCCTACAATTTTAAATTTGACACAAAGTGGTTTATTAAACCATAAACGTTAAAATGTACTTACCAATAGTAAAAATTTCCTAATTTAATTTTAGATATACAATATTTACTTTATGACAATCTAGAAAAAAATGTCAGTACGTTGGACAGTACAAGTTATAATTAAAAAGTTTTCAAAATTCCTTTATATTTAAAGGCTAATTTAGCATTAAACTTTCCCTTTTACTGTTTAAACAGTGAATTCTTATTCACAGTGAAGAATGTAGCTTAAAGGGATGTTTTATATTTAGTTTAGACTATTTATTCTATTACTATTATGTGCTATACTTATTACATTAACTACAGCTTTCTTAAAATTATTTAAAATAGAATCCTTAGAAATATTTTCACTAATTTGATTATTTACTTCATTCATTAACTTTGAAAGTACATTATTACAGGCGTAATTTAACATAAAATCAAATGCAGCAAACATCCTATTATTTAACTTCACTAACTTTTGGACACATTAGTTTTAAAATAGGCTACCATAAAATTCTGTACGAATTATATCTCTGGTTGCTCCTGTGTCTAATGGCTTTATAATATAAAGCTTATAGTTGTTACATTTGTACCCTCTATGGATCAATGCAAGACATAATGGTTACAATCTCTTACATTTATTATTTAATTTTGGATATTTATAATTTTGCTTACTCCAATTTGTCATTACATACATCCAATTTGTCATTAGCATACATCTTTATAAAACAGCGTTATTATTTTCCTACCGCATGTCCTATTTAACATAAACATGTAAATGTAACACTTATAAAACCGGAGAGAGAGATTATTTTTATGTATTTCGGGCAATATCTGTCCCACTACACCCCTAATCCCCTAATCTTAATATAACAATTTTATTAATGATGAAACATAACTTTTTAATTTTATAAGAGACTCCATTTGGTTCTGCCGAACTCTTTGGTTTTAAATGAGGTTCGTCTAATTTACAGATCAGAGTGTTCTTGTACATTTATTAAATCTTCTGGGCTTGTATTAACTACTTTCGTCCAACAAGTTCCATTTCTTACTTTATTTAGACTTCTGGCTACATAAATTCCATGAATTTTTACTAGTGCTGGTTCTGTAAATTACAATTTTGTTCTCAATTTCTTGCTTTCTTTGTCTCACATTTTCCCCCAATTTTAGTTTTTACTATATTTCTGAAACGGGTAGTATGTTGAGGTTAGTTTTGCAGTAGGCTGAAAGATTTTCAAGGCAAGTTTTCGTTTTGTTATGCTTCACTTGCGTGCGTGTTGATTGAGCGATCGGGTTCTACTTGGAAGGTTTGAGTTCACTTGTTGGCTATCCCAAGTCCACTCACGAAATCATTCGTAGTTTCTTTGTCTCGTTCATATAGGTTGACTTGTCACGATCATCAATATTTAAGACATATCGTTCTAAATCAATGATAGCTCTTTTTAACCCAAGCGCATCATACCCTATAATTGCAATATAATCGTCAGGCAAGTCTGCTACTATAAACGTACACATCATTTCTGTGTCTCCTAGCTTTATAGTTTGTTTTACTTGACCGTAGGTGTGCATTACGGCAACTGTGATGCCATGTAAACGAAACATCAGTCGGTGAGATAGGTCCTTGGGTGACTATTTTCTCTATCATTGGGAATTCTGCCCCCCAGTATCAATTATGATTGGGCCCATTGACACTCCCAATGGTTCCACGAACTAGTAGTTCATATTTGTTTTCCTGCTCAGTGATGTGTGCAATTTTAGGGTTTTCTTCGCCTGTCCCAAGCTATCTTATGAAGGTTCAGATTTACTTCCTCACGAGGTTGCCAGCTGCGCTTCTGGGTTCCCGCTGTAGTTTAACGGTTAGAGCGTTCCTTGTACTATAAACCGCTCCCTGAAGGTTGACTTCTTTCGTTATCCGTGTTTTTATTTCTAGGCCCAGCAATTATCAGCTGTATGACCTTGGCTTCTTGCAGAAGCTGTAGTAAGGACGTATGGAGTTTGCCTTTGATTTACATTCTGATTCTCTGTGCCCTTTTCTACGGCAATACCCACATTCCTTCATCTGCCTGTCTGTAGAGTTCCTATATCTAGTCTTTTCTACATGTCCTATCTGTCCACAGTTGTAGCATTTACCTGTTAAATTGTTTCCAAACACTTTCCTTGGTTTTTCTTCAAATGGAATTGGGCCTTTTATCTAAGTTATTTATTTCTATCACAGTAGTCAATGCTTCTCTAAAATTCTTTGGAATCTTTAATCCTTGTTTGTCTGCCAATTTCTCCGTAGACCTCTGACAAAGGCTTCATTGTTTTTCGGTCAGCTTCTTCTCTTTATACTCTACTTCTTTGTTATTGGTCGTTTCAGTGTTTTGTCACTGACCCTCTTAACTCTGTCAGAGGAATTTTTTCGATAGTCTCTCCTTTATTTTGTCTGATCTTAGCTAACTGTTCAAAATTAATAGCATTTTTCATCTAATTTTGAAAACTGTAGAGCACTACCAATAATTAACTTTAAATTCAATACTTGTAATGTTTGTGTTTTGTTCCAGTTGCTCAGTTCTCCTATGCCTTGAATGCTGTCAAAAATGGCATGAGTAGATCGGCTCCTCTCTCCATCGTAGGGATAATGCTAGACACTAGCCTCAAATGATGGTTACTTGCCTCTCCAATTGTCATATCCATAGCGGATGGTGACATCTCTGTCCTGTTTAGCATAGAATTGCCCGATGGTTTCGTCCAGGCAGTCTTGAAGAGACCTGACTTTATTGCAATGGCGTCACAAGCTTCTCTGGAACTCAACGGTTTTTCCGTCGAATGTTACTGTGGAACTATAACGACTTGGTTGTTGATCTTAATATTCCAGAGTATTGATATATAAGTCACCAATAATACATCCAAGACGATATAAAATTTTTTTTGATTAGTAAAAGATCCTAGTGAATATTAAGTACAATTGTATTACTAAAATTGTTAACTATTAAATATTATCTGGTTTGTCTAAAATAAAAATCACAGTTCTAAATGAAAACAATGGATTTATTTTTAACTGGCAAATTAATAAGTTCAACGTTTCAGAATTTTTATCACTCTATTTTCCACAAAGAATTGACAAACCTTTTAGTAAATTTAAAAAATTCCTTTGGCAAGAAATTAAAATTATTAATCAAATTATCAAACTAAAAATCAGAGCTCTCTTCTAAAATAAAATAATAAAGTTTTAAAATAAAATGAAATACCACTTGGAAATAATTAAAATAAAAATGTTCACTTCTAAGTTCACTCAAAATACAAAATAAAATTTCAACTTTCTCTTTACCCTATTTGAACTTAACTTTCAAGTCTATGCAATTCAGATTACAACACTCTCTCTAACAATTATAAAGTTCAATTAATTTTCAATTAATAATTCACAATAAACGTTCCAGTTAAATATTAATAAATTACTACTTTTTCAAATCTCAATTAAAGTTATTAAACAAAGTTCAATTTTAATTCACTTTCTCTTTGCAAGCATGAACCAAATGTAACTTGTATGATTTCTATTATGCTCTATTGTTCTTCGAGAATAAGTTTATTCAGATTGCTCTGTAGTTTTCTATGAATTTAATTTTTTCCTATAAAAAATACAGCAAAATTAATTTAATATCAGATCAAGATGACTTTTTCAATAAAACGTACAATAAATTTGTGCTTACCTCAAAATCACTCGCGGAAAAAAAAATTTAAGAAATACGGTACGGGCGCACTGCAATTAAACTTTACTCACGAAAATAAACCAAAAGAAGGGCGAAAAATTATAGCGGGCGTTAAATACTTCCCTTTCCAACCACCTTTGCAGGACATCAGTGGAGCTCTCTCATTGGTTCCAGCTGTATCAAACCAGGAGAACAATACTCACAATAAGACAAGTTCTATCAATTCAAGGCAGTCAACCTGCCTTCCTAACAATTTAAAACTACCAGTGCTAACTTGCCAAAGGATTACATGTTCGATTTTACCCTGACATTTTACAATCTAATCTAAAATTAAGTCCCAATATTTCGATCCCAAAAAATTTTTATTTAATTTAATTTAATTAAAAAAATAAATCAATGTAGCTTTAAAAACGCTACATTACTCCCCCTCCTTTACTTCTAAATACGGCCCTGAAGTTGATAAAAGAAATTTAACACCAATTAGCCATTTAAAAAAAATGTTTTTAAAACGTACATCATTTAGTTACCCACCAATGTTTTTAGAACAGACAGAACAGTTAAACAAATAGAGATTTGACCGTTATAAAAGGAATGTAGGTCAATAACTCGAGATAGCGAAGCCTATTTCCCCTCACAATTCTAATTTTACTATCTACAACAGGTCAGTCTTTTTCCAGTCCAAGGAATTTTGTCCTTTCCGGCTTCCTCCTGTCGACGTCTAGGTATGGACAGCAGCTCCCTCAGTCCAGTGAGTGCTCGTCTTCACGGTCGTATGTATTGTCCCTTGGATCCGTCGTGTAGTGTAGGTCACCATCCCCGTTTGTTGGAAACCGCCCGGTGGGGCCGCGCGCGTGGTCCGCAGCGTGTGACCAGTGTTAGTGGAGTGTCAGTGCTTTCCGTTTTCTCATCTCCACAGCATTTTACATATAAACAGAACATTCTCTCTTACAATGACATAAGTCCCCTTTGTCACCATTTATGTCGGAATTTCAGAGCTTGTCTCGTTTCGTTTTCAAAAAAATTTCAATTTTTATCCAACTCAAAGATTGCTCATTCTTTCCTTCATAAACTTTATTAAAATATTTAAGACCCTTTTTTAAAATTACTAACACGTTATTCTACATTGGATTACAAGGGGGGGGGGGGTTGACCTGAATTTTCTGTATTTCTCATATCATTCATCACTATAAACCAAATAACAAACATGAAATTGGGAACACACAAGAAGGAATGTTAGTACATCAATAATATAAAGGTCATTTATACTAATAGTCAGACAGTATAATGGTTGTTAGACACCTATTTATGTAAAACTTACTACCATTTTCTTAATTTTAACAGATCCCTGAGGAATAAGATTAAATTATCCTCTTTATGTAAATATTTAATTTTATATGGTTATAACAATAAAATTCTCCCTTTTTTCCTTTTAATACCCTGAAAGAAAAACACCAAAATTCTTGAACTTGGCTCCTTATGGTTACCTCAATTATGACATGTCATTTTAATATGGGGATTTTTTTGTTTTTTAAATTTTATGCCTTGAAAGAAAAAGTATTGTCCAATTTTGTTCTTAACTGTCCCCAAGAGTTTCCAATAAAAATAATTCCACTTAAAGCGGGGGGTTCCCTCAAATCTTTGTAAATGGCACTCTATTTTAAAAAAATTTTTAAGTCCTCTTGGTGTGAGCTGTAATTATATAACTGTTCTCTGAGATAATAGTCCAACTAATCTTTTGTCATGTGGTCCGTCAAAATTTCCTAATCCAATTTATTTCGGGGGTGCTGATGTCCGGGTATTTTTACAAAAACACTTCATCATTAATTTTAAACATTCCGGTGGTTTCTATATATAGGAGCCTCTTTATTAACTTCGAATTTTTAAATAAACCTGTTTATTTTAAAAATTTTCCAACGGCGCCTCCGCTATATTTTTGGACATTTTCCCTTTGGCACTAAATTTTCAAAAATTGATTTCTAAGTTCCACTTTAAGATCCAACTCATTGTTAGTTTTTAAAATTAACACAAATTAAAAAAAAAAAAAGAAAAAAAAATATGGAAGCTATACCCATTACTGTCATTCACACACGAGTTAACTGCTTGGTTGAATTTTACTTAAATTTAGAGGTCCCAGTTCCTTTTTGCAATCGCTATACAAGCAAGATCAAAATTGGAATTTAAAGGTTTCTTAAATATATCTTTCAGATTTGTTAACCCTGGGGGTTGGTACGGGTATTGTAGTGATTAAAATTTACACACCCCATTTGGAAAAAGATTTGCTCTTTAAACTCCTCACTGGTGAAGTACAAGTAGCGTTTGTCCGTCTCACCATAATTTCCACGGCCCCAAACCAAAGTTTTTAAAAATATATTACTCTCTAAAGCTTTGCAACACCCATACCTTGGAATTTCAACTTTCCTGAGAGGCACGACCCCAATTGCACCTTTGTTGGAAAAGTCGTTCACACCATGATTAGGGGACGAATTACATCCACGGTCTTTGAAGTTCTAGGCAGAGGTCCCCCCCCCCCCCCCCCCCCCCCCAAACACATATCCTGTAGTGGATGTGCCGAAATGCCTGCTGCATGCAGCTCACTCACATGGTCCCCTCGACCAGTTGGTAATGTTTTACTCAAAACCATGTTCTTAAAGTTTATCTCAACAGTGTGTTTATCAGTAATAAATTTTATACCACCACGGAACCACAGTTCATAAATTAATTTCGTCCTTACTAAATAAAAACGTCCACTTTGAGAGCCATTTTAGGGTTAAATAAATTTAACTTAAACTATCACAACTTAAAACTATGGACAACACAAGTTCTTGCCAAAGTTTTCTAACAAATTTTTATAACAGTTTTGTATAATGTTTAATTAACAATTTCACTGGATTACTTTACAAGCCAGAGGTGGGCGCAGTCAAATATAACGGACTTGGTATTGTTGATCTTATAATATTTCCAGAGTATTTGATATATAAGTCATCAATAATACATCCAAGACGATATAAAATATTTTTTGATTAGTAA